>NC_091144.1:15355230-15668751 GCF_041381155.1 Argopecten irradians
TTAGAGAACGTACGCTTTATGTAGCGATATACTGTTACTAAACCGAAGCACTTTGCATCAATTCAAGCAGCTTTTTATCCGTTTTTATGTAATGACGAGCACATGTAGCCTGGTACGATATCGGCAACAGATGGAATTACGATGAAATCGTGTATATATACATACTGAATTAAGGTTTACGGCAGAAAATGTCTCGATGAAGCCGCAGCGCAATATCTCAAAGGACCTCCACGCAGATATTCGCGTTTCCTCTGGGTTTGTTCGGAGGCGAAAAGCAAAAAATGTAAACATCACAAGGGGTTTTGATAGCTGCTTTACAAATGGAGCGTTATTAATTTACTGCAATTTAAATAAACACTATGCATATTGTTAAACCATCTGTTGATAATAGAGATAAACTAAGGCAGAGCCCGTCTCTGTTCACTCATGCGGATGTATCAAAACACCAGGATTCCGAGGATTTCTGAGTCTATGGAGACGTGTGTACGTAACATTGCGCCTGACCCACAGCGCAGTTGCAGTGATTGAGATGTATTTTCTATCCTCTGGTTGATGTGTAGGGGATGGGAGAGTTCGATTGATGATTAATATGTACGCAGTGAGGTGAATTATACAGGTAATAGGGTACATCTAGTATATCTTCTGATTGATCATAACGTTTATATCTCAATGTACTGTATCTTCTTTAATGTGTGAGGAGCTTTCGCCAGCTATAGACGTCATAAGGAGGTGTCAATAATTCTCAATCTCTCAGAATATAATCCAAACATTTTATCACATTTATAATAACATGGGAGTTTCGAGATTGCAAAATGACTTGATTTTAGTACGATTAATACCACCTACCAGATGACGTCATAATTTTGAGAAATTATATTATATCACAAACGTACAAATGTCGGATTAATTCAATCTCTCAGATCTGTTCATTGCAGTTCCATGAATTGAATGAGGAGCGAATTGAACACGGTGAGAGATTGGGAGTAATCCTACTCAAAACACATCACTTCACTACCTGGGAACTGTCATATTGGGACTTTGTAGCTTAGAGTCGTTAATTTACGACTTACCTGTCGGTTTACAGGTGAAATGAGATATGAATGTGTGCGGTCAGTACTATATAAGGATATAGTGCCCTAGCTGTCCAAATGGTCAGTATGGGTGAATAGCGACCTAAATGTGTGGGGTCATAACTGTACAAGTGAAGAACCACTAAACTAATCATTTCACTTTACTCCGCGTCTGTCAGTTTACTGCCCATAAATGACACTCAACTACTCACCATCTGTATTGTAGGTACATTGACTGATACACCGGGCTGTTTCATATAAGCCGCATCGACATGCAAGCTTTTCACTATCACGTTCAAAATGTGTAAGATTACTTAGGTGAGAAAATTAAAACGAGAATCACCCCGCTTTCAGAAAATGAGAAGACGCCATTGAAAACTACTTTTTGAATAAAAATTAGCATATATGCGATTAATCATAGAATTTGGGGTAAAATAATTTGAAATAAGTGTGTTGTCCCGAAACCACTTTTTCACAGTTTTCATTCAGAACACATTTTTGCACAAATCATATATATATATAACACTAACTTATCACAGATGGAAACACCTTACTCATTCAGTTGGGTCGAACCCTCTAGTACTTTTAATTAATACCTGTGGTGGCAGTTTAAAGTCAGGTCGGTCCGAGATAAGTGAAGTCCATTGTGTAAACATTTATATATATATAATATAGATATAAAAAAAAACATGTGGACATTAATCACATCAGGCGGAGAGGTCAGTTAAAAAGACATGTACATATTCTTACACATAAATGTCATCTCTATCTGTATTCTATCTTTACGTGTGTCAGCACTAATATCTTTTCTACTTTTTTTGCCAAAATAATTGTCATGTTTTTATCACATCAATCAGTAACATGGTAACATTTCCCCTATTTTACTGATTCCATTAATTTAGATGGCCTATCCGACTAGTTCTCATGAATAAACATCTACTATTTAAGTTTTTTTATGACTTTGAATGCTATATCATGGTCGTCTTTTCCATTTAAAATTGCCGATAAATGTATATTCCTTAATATTTTGATATCAGTACTGAAATTTGCTTTGTAACTAAAATCATAAAAAGAGGAAATGTTGCAAATTAACAGTGTCCTTTGATAATGTGGATATAAAGCCTAGTGATATGTTACAGATCGCCGGTAAGTGACAGATATAGCCTGTAGATCGAAGAAGATGGATGACAGAGGGTTCGCAGCCTACTTATTATGCCAGTGCATATTGTGTATTCACAATTGTTTTGTTATCCCGCGTCTGGTCCATGCTTTAGATACTCTGTGGGTCTGTTCGGCATACTGTGGTCAGACCGTAGTCCCTAAGGAGACCATGACGATAGACCCGGCCGGCGTCAGGTGGTATCGACTGTTGCTGTATAACTTTGTAGTTGAACTCTTTCCAAGATGGAGATGGAATTACGGAGAAGACTCAAACTCTCTAAGGCTTCGTGCTACTTCAGGGCGGCCCATCAATCATATCATTGTTTATGTATGTGATATAAAAATACTTCCCAGACGGGTCCATAAATTTGATTCTTTCTACAAACATCACGGCATCGTATCATTTTTACCTCAATATATCACGACGTCTCTCGGACAAACATGTCTGCAGGTTTTTAATGTTGCGTCATACAAATACCATTTTATTACAATTGATCCTATCTGAAAAAGCGTGCATTAATGATGCAGTTTTATGGAGGTGTGTAGGAATATTGTGTAATAAACAGTAAAGCCTCTGTACAGAGGGACAACACCTGGTGAATGGTATTTAAATCTATTGAATAGAGAATGACATTGTTAACAAAATAGCTTGAGTGAGACAAAAATCAAAAAGGAAATGTCGTGATATAAGCATATGAAGAAATTTGTGTGATAGATTGATGAATGGTATAATCGATACTGGATAAAACAATTAATATGACTGTGCTACCTGTACTCCCAGAGGAGCATTAAACATGGGCGATAACTCAAGGACATGTGAGATGATAGTGGCCATGAAAGACAGTATTTTTGATTATTTATTCAAGAAACAACATTAAATAATGTAATTTCCAAATTTTGACATATTGAAAAATGTAAAAATATAGAGATGTATAGATGTATAATTTGCTCTCATTCATTATTTAAAATAAAACAAAGAATAATCTGAAAGTTTTTTCATACTTTATTTACTTTTGTCATTGCCAACTCTTCCATCTTAACGTCTCAATTTCACATGACATTGGTATAAACACAAAAATAAATTACAACTGTATATATATTTATATTTATGTAATAAAGTGTGATCCTCTCTCTCACTGGCAGTATAACAATGCTTTCTCACACCACCGTACCCCCTCTCTCTCCCATTCACACACTCCTGGTACACACAGCAGCCTAGGTGATTGCCCTTGATGACATCTCTGACATTTACCGCCATTTAGGTTTGCTGCTATCAATTACAAGTACTCAATTTCATATTTTCTATCTTTGTGAGCGGAATTTGTTGGGTGTGAGATCCTATCATGGAGACTTCATCTTAAATTGTTTTATTATCATATGAAATTCCCTTTGAAGTCTGCCATGATAATGGGAAAGTACTTGAAAAAGATGCGTTTCAAATACAGTATCATACGACACATCTTTAAACCGATAGGTACTAAATCTTCTAAACGAAATTGAAATTTATCTGTAAAAAATATGTTCTTTCAGTTGGATATGTAGTACTAGTTAAACATCTATTTCGATACTCCAGTCATTCCAACTGATCACATTAGGTAAACGTTTGGTTATCTAAATAAAGGAACTCATGGTTTGTCGCAACTGTATGACATGTTCATTTGTGTTGTAATAAAAAAAAAGCTAGGAAATAAGTCTATAACCCGAAGTTGATCATGTTCACGATGACAACATTGTGTATTTCAGCTTATATGTTTATATATGGAAATGCACATTTTGAAGACATTTGTAAAAAATATTTTTGCTTTAATGCAAATGCATTAATTGTATCTAGAAAGTCAGATACTTTTAAAATTTCTGCTTCAAACTGTCAAAATTTTGTATGTTTTCAATCTAAAACCACATTATGATAATCAACAGAAAACTATATGAAAGGTTGTGAAAAGTCCATGTACTTTGTTCGTTAGGTGTCACTGAGATTGACAGGCTTTGAAAGTGAGAAGTTGACATTTCAATACAATTATATCCTGTGTTATCACTGGGCCAGTTTAGCCATAGTCACGAGGACAGGTTTGATCGATAAAGTTAATTTTTATGGAGAAAACCCGACACGCTATGGCTCTCGGATAACTTGCCACCTACGGCTTACCCAGGGGATTTGTGTTAAATAGGCTTTATAAGTATCATGCGAAGTATTGATGGATGAGCAAATCCAACTCATAACTTAGTTTTGCTTCTGTAAGCCATAAACACCTAGCCGAGGTTTGTTACCAGCTTAGCATGATTGAATATACACACATTAGTACAAAGTAGGTAGGGACGTAGATATTTTCCACCATAAATATACCATTGATTGAACGAGGAATGTAACCTCTAACGTAAATACACATGGATGCACTTCTCAAACACGACAAATGTTGGAGAACATTCACGCTTCGATGGTTTATGTGTTTATTAAAATACGAATACACGACGCGAAATTCAATTTTTGTCCTATTATCTTGATATTAAAATGTGCAAAAAGCAAAAAGTATTGGTTACTTCCGAATATTAAATCAGTTCTCGAAGTCGATGTATTAACCATCATAAAATAATTATAGATGCAAATTAAAACCTGGACTGTATCACGGCTTGTGAATCAATAATGCACCTCTCCTGTATCTTGAGGGTATGCTTTACTAGTGCTAGATTGCATCGGAAATAATGGGAATGAAATTGATTGCATAAAAGATAAAACAAAATATGGAGTGTCGGTTTTATCCACATTTAAAAGTGTGTCATACTAATAATGATCTATTTTTCATCCCTAAAACCTTATACATCTGCAGCTGTTTCGCCTGTTATCAATTCCTGAGTTTGAAAAGTAATAAAAGTTAATGTAGTTATTAATTATTTAATTAAAACTTATAAGATTTTTATGGAGAAAAACAATTTTAAATAAAATTTTAATTTTCCCGAAAGAGGTAATGGATTTCATTGTGATAAATAACATTGAAATATTAAAATCGATTTTATGATAAGATTTGTTCTTAATTTCATACAGACTTTGTCGATTCAAGGTATTGTAAACGTCATTTTATCCAATTTTAATGTTACTATCTAGATGCTGGACCATAATAAATATATTACATGTAGCGCCACAGAAAGAGATAAAATACTGCATAAAAAACATACAAATATCTCTTATATAAACATGTTAATAATGTATGATATAATCTTATGATTAAAGATAAAACTACACATTATCATATTCTATTTTTGTTAAATCCTGAACCGCTGGAAACTACTCAGAAATGTAAATATTTAGGAAGAACTTGTCAGAGATAGTGACCACAATCCAAAGCTGTGGATTAACAATAGCAATACCCATCGCCTCGCATATCCATTAACTTTCTACGTCGAAACATCCCCGTCGAAAACTGTCAGATTTTACTTTTATCATTTGAAACAGGAATAAGGGATGATGTAAGCGATTTTCACGGTATTCTTTGACAGTTTGTAGCTACTTATGATAACCATCGGACCAGTATTGTGGAGCATGTGCCACAAACACAGGCGCCATTTTTTGTGATTATTGTATCTACCATTCCCATCTTGATCACAGATAATTCTATAATAACTATGACTATCGCCTGATACAGTGTAAGATGGTTTCCTTGGTAATCAGGTGAATCTAGTGTCCGGTACCCGCGGCATATTGATATAAGATTGACATACGGACGGTATACCATCATGTGTATACGACATCATTCGCACTGAGGCGATCAAGATGTCTGAAGAAGCCATTTCCGGTAATTCATTATCTGTCATTAATAATTAGCGAATTGACGGGTTTATACTCCGGACATTAACCTCTTATGATGTTATCATATCAAATCTGATTACTTAAATACACTACCTAATATTCACTTTTGTAGCAGACAATATCAGTGTTATAATCATATTGAAGTAGGTACATTCCTAAATGCGGATCTAAAGTTGTTGGTAGAAATGACATGACATAGACTGTAAAATAATTTTCCATTGCATTATCAGATCGAGAGTTTTCTTCTATTAAGACCCTGCAGTATTATCCCACTAAAATGCCCGTCAGTGAAGAATAAATCCACAGATGACCATAGAATCACTAAGTTGCATGTAAGTTTTATTATATCACAGACCCGTCCGTACTATCCCAATAACAAAACTAGGAACAGTAGCCATTTTATATGAAGTAGCCGCCATGAATAAGAAATCAGCTGATTGATATAAAATGACGCGCGGTAGATGTTGGTAAGTGGATTAAACAACCGACCGGGACGTTATATCTCGTGTTAATTAAACATCAGTATGTTTACCTCACGTTCTAATACCGCCGACTATTTATACGATCACACGTTTACAGTCAATATGGTGTTTTTCAGTGTTAAATACCACGGCTTTAGGTCCGGGGTTACAAGTATAATGTACAAACATCACAGGCCCGTAAAACCACCTGTGAGTAGTACTAACTATTGAGATAAACAAACTTCCACCTCAGTATACTGTGTATCCTTCTAGCGGATTGCCATTGTCAAAATACATTAGCATTTTATAACTTGATGGTTACAAAATAAAAAAAAGAAATACCAGGTATATTAACAAATAACATGGAAATACCAGATAAGCATTGAAATACCGGTGAATATGCGATTTTGCTGATGTCTTTTTTTTTTATAAAATCGTAATGTATTCAAACCGAAATTGCACGGCTTTGAGGCCATTATTGTTTACTATCAGTTTGAAAATAAATATTCATGAAACATTTTCTTTTCTTAATGTGTCTTTACATTCTTATGGTACTGTGCCAGTTGTGATACAAATGAAAATAGTTAACATAAGAATACAATGTTATTCACCTAAATGGTACAACTTTACACGGAGTAGAACAGCAGATGTAAGGGAAATGAACGGAGCATTTTTTGAGTGGCATTAACGACAGCTTGAAAATTACACACTTATGTTAAATGTATATAGTTACATCTGCGAGTTAGCAGAAGGCAAACATAACACCAAGTACTGAATAAATAAGTCAGAATTATGCATTTAAATGTTCAGCCTGTTAGGTCGTATTGTGTTTCGTCTCAGACAGAAGTATAAAGTTTCAGGTAAGCAATTTTGCTACAAATTGCAACAGGTACGTTTCATAAAGTATGGTATTTACATCAGAAGAGTAAATGACATTCACTAAATTCACACCTACTTAGCGCGGACACTGATAATTTGGTTTACACCGCTACAGGTGAGCGAATAAGACTTAAATAGCCTGTGGATACTTGACAAGGTCAAAATGTCGAGGAACGCTAGTTTTCTCGCAGGGTTAAATATGTAGATGTAATATCATACAGTTTTAAGTGTCAACGTTGAGTCGCTTGACAAATCAAAAATCGTCGCTGGAGGGTGACAATATCAAGGGTACTTAGAGCTTGTAAGATGTGAGAATTCGAGGACAGGAGGCAGATGGTGGACTATTATAGAATCAGCAGGGCATGAAAATGGAGATAAGAAGACATCTTTGATCCTATCTCAAATATGTAACATCTCCATATATATGGTTTCAAGTGGTCGACAATAGGCAGAGACACTAGACATAAACAAACTACGTTATTAATATATGTCTCTTAGGAATACTCATCCATGGGTGGCTTGGCGTTTAAACTGTTATATATATAGTATATCATAGTTAATGCTAATTCATAATATCATTTCAAATAATTTTTCATAATTAATAGAAATTACATCTCAGAGTGACGGATGTTTAAAGTAATATGTAGGATATTATATGGAAGATCTATACATTTCTTATTAAATTATAAATAATCCATGAAAATATATGAAATATCAGAGAGCATTATCTTGTTATCTTTAAAATAATTTTGCGCCAAAGTAATACTTACAAGTAACCGAAAACTGAAAGAGGATATATTGTTAAACAATTTCAGAGATTACATAGAAAATTAATCATTCAGAATAAATTTTGAATGTGATTGTATATATCATTAAAATTCAACATTTTGTTTTACCTAAAACGTTTCATTTCAAATTCATGAATCCAATAAAAATGAGAGACTTACATTGAAATACGTAATAATAAAGTATTATTCTGAATGTGTCTTCTTCAGCTCTAAATTACCAAATAAAACACTTTCTTACATTTTAGAATTTGTCACGGCAGCCATTTTTTGTTCAGATTCTGGTGTAAATAACCGAGGTTTGAGAACATTTTGAAATATGTCGCAGCTGCAAAAAAGAACATCCATCATACACACGATATAAATGTCTCCACTGACCACTTATATGTCACACTGTCAACATCTCACAGAAATTGACCTTTGACACGGTCCCTGACATTTGACTAGAGACCCTTATACACTATGACAAATAATGGAAGAGACATATGTCCACAAAGATAAACATCCAGTACCATTTGTGGACATTCTGTAATCACAATGTGAACACGGAGTTTTAGTCCCACACTATCCACAAATCACGATGATAAGATAAGAATATCCATTTTGTATTTCTTCGTTTTTTTCCAATTCCAGAAAACAACAGAAATATTCTACCATTCTTAAACGTCTCAGTGACAATATAGTCTTTACATTATTTAACGAAGTTGAACACACATAAGACTTCCATGTTGTTTTTCATCCTCTCGCTGATATTCCTTTTCTAGTAGCACATATAACGTCGTTTAAAACGAAAAAATACACAAAGAAAGCTGTACAATATCCTGGTAAATACGGAATATGATCCCTCTAAATCACTAGACGATCTCTGGAAATGTATGAATGAATGTAAATAATGAAGTTTAGAAGAGAAAATATGCACATAAATGATTTTGTTTACATCTTTGATAGCAGTCTCACATTCAACTCTTTTATTAGAGATTACCGTTCCTCTTACAATGTCGAGAGTTTTCCTCACAGTTTCTGAAAAATATCACACTTGTCAGAAACAATTTTGATTTTCAATAATCATACTGTGCAGTGATTGTTTTGTAGCATTTTCACGTTCTCGTTCCGCACGTCCGTCACAAGGTGTTTGTTGTTTGCTCGCGATTCGTTTACGCCGTTTTGGTCTCTGTAGAAAAATCTCTCTTGATGACGATGAAATAAATGAAAGATGACGATGCAAGCCAACAAAGTCAAGAGAAATGTTCCGACGACTGCACCGACGATATCCAGGATTGAAAACACAACTTCCGTTTCCGGTTCGTTCGAGGATACTTGACTTATCCCGGATGATTGTCCCGCATTGATCACTATCTGTTCCTTGTTTTTCGTAATCCCTTTGGTAGCGTTTGGTTCGAGTCGGGACTGATGTGTTTGTTTATGATGCGGTGTGTGTATTTCCGGGGTAGGTTTTGGATCTATGATCCCAGGATCTTGTACAAACTCCTCCGAATATGATGGTGGCCAACGGACGCTCAATGTAAATGTTACGTTACCAGCTGGGTTTTTAGCTATACACTGATATTTGACATTTTCTTCCGACGTCGGATCAGACAAGTACAACACCCCTTCGTTTTCATCAGGAGTTTCGTCAATGTCCTTGTTGTTTTTGATTTCTTTAGGAAGGTAAACCTCCTGTGTTTTATCCGGTTTTACCCAGATTATGGTAGGGACAGGATCACCACTGGCTAGACAGGTCAGCTTACCCAAGGATTCAACAAAAATAACGTCCACTGTTTTAAACACTGGTAATTGGCACCTGAAATCTTGTTCTATGAGGGTGTTTAGACTCCTACCTCTAAGTCTGGGTGGTGTGAGACAAGAAGGTGGATCAACCCCCGCGAACATTGTATCATGTGATACATAGAAATTGTATAACCACTTTATTTCACAGTTACAGTGTAAAGGGTTGTTTCCCAACCGCACATAACTCAAAGTGTTAAATAAAGTTTTCCATTCCTTTTTAAAATATTCAAGTTTATTTCCATCGAGCCATAAAGATTTTAAAGTACCGTTCAATGGTTTGATGTGGTCTATTGTGATGTCTGCTATGGCACAGTTGTGTATGTACAGTCCCATCGCCTCCAGTCCCCGGAAAGCATTGGTAGCCAGTACCATTCCAGGGTTGTCGTTCAGGAATAAATGGTCCAAATGAAGACCCTGGAATGTATTATCGTATATTATCTTCAGTCGATTTTTACTGATGTCGAGCCATTTTAGTCTTTTTAAGTCTAGGAAAGTGTCCACTTCTATGTATTCTATCCCACATTCTATCAGAAACAGTTGTTCCAGTGATGTTAAGTACGTAAAATTACTCCTGCTCAGATTTGGATTCTGAAAGTTGTTCTCATTCAGATATAGGTGTGTAGTTTCGTTAGATATTCCACTAGGGATGAAAGGAAGATTTTTCCGTGAACAATGAACATATCGAGACACGGCTGGACAGAAACAAACTCCCGGACATCCAAAAGTCGCAACTACATTGACAAATCCAAAAAGGAGCAACGTCCATTTAGTTCCTGGGCGAAAGGCAAGCCAGCGCTTCACCCTGTTTTCATCAACCATGATGGCTCCTGAGTATACCCTGTATCATGTCCACGAAGTCGTGTCCACGAAAAGTTAGTGGGGATTGGATACATCCTTCATCACACTACAGTACGACACCTTCCACGCTCTGCCGCTGTAAACATAAGAATGAAGCATTCACAGCCGTGTGTGTGTGTACTATCGCTAGCCAGCACCGCCCCCTGTCGGCGTTGTGTGCAATGAGCCGTCGCACCGTGAGGAACTCTACACGCTAGTGTGTACTAATGGCTATACGGAATGAGAGGTATCCTCTCATACCTAGATATGCTTATGTCACTCACCACTGTCAGATATACTCCCAATACAGGGGTAGACTCTAGGTAAACCTGATATAAAGTCTAACCAAATCTATTGTATTACTGTTTGTTTTACCAGTTAGATAGACGTGGACGCTACGCCCCTCTCATCAGTCGGCTCCCATTATTATACCACTTTCATAAGTGTCTTTTAGTGTAGCGTAACAGCTGCAGAAGTGTGCATAGTCCATATACTTGTCTTGTCCCATAACACTAGGTGGAGAAAACATGCTTTCATTTTTCCTAATCTTCAATCAGTCAGATTATTGTGATGATGATGGAGCCCTGTTTTCCTCTTGTAATAATCCCTTTATATTGTACAGATTACGTAACATGCAAGTTATCGGTATCAGCTCCGAAGCATAAATAATACCATGATTCATTCTTGTTTTTATTATGAATTGATATCTTCTTTTGATAACGTATCGCAACTCAACTACTCCTACACAAATTATGTATTTTTGGTCTAAAATTTACAAAATGTCTCTGTATATGATTAATTTATGTTTTATTTCTGCGTCTAATTTAATTTCAACGTTGATGAATGTGTCTCTCTCAATATTTTATGTGCTAAGACCGTGTTTTCTCTGTATCTTAGGTAGACTTTATAGACAGATTTGACTTATACGATTCCTTTATTTTCATTTGAAGCATTTCACTTATCGCGTGTAAATAGTCGTTGCATTAGACATAGGATGAATCAAGTATCTATTTTACTGTAAGTCCAAGATTACTCATCATCATAGCCATGTCATGACACCACGTGGTATCATAGACCCTTTGAAACATCAATTAGATTGGTTTTATAATTGATGAGGTCATGGATTCAGCTACTATGTAAATAAAGTCCGAACTGACACCGCCTCTTTGTTTTCATCCAATAACGATTTACTATATGTTAGATATGTGTCTTGTGATAATATAGTTTTAATAGATCAATACAAAAGTTCCCTGTCTGTCGTAGTCATCATACAGGTCTATACAAACACCTGCCTATTAATGTCATATACATGTAATTACATATCGCGACAGTAGACAATGGTGTAGCAGACTACAAAGTGAACGGATCAATAGTTTAACACATATCAGCACATACTTAAACACATGTGTTACGTATATTATGTAAATGTCTATGTAGTAATGATTTTAATTACGATAACATACCAATGGCTATTTCCAATTTTCTAAAAATAACAATGATTAACAGTTTTGAAATGTAGGGTAATGGTTTAAAATTCCCGAAGTCAATAATTATGCGGTATGATGCCATATAAGCCTGATCTATCATTCATAATGTTCGTAAATAATTCATCTATAAGTCAAAGCTTCTTATAGAAAGAGATCCGGTTTCCATGGAGACCTATGACACATCGTAGCTATGGAAATACGCGCATTTTACAGTAATGCGAGACAAAATTTACCATCAATATTAAATTGATCTGTGACACGTTTGAAAGCCTTGTGTACATATTTCTAGCATCAAACGTCTATTTTAGCTTTATATTTACTAAGCATACATTTGATAAGAAAGAACGCCAAGACTAAAATATATAGCTCCACACGAAACAAAACCTCAACACATATTATATTGCCCCTACAATGTTTACTCGCGATTATTTTTCAAACGTTTTCATCAAGTAACATCTACTTTCTGTTGTAGAGTAAGGATACAGTGATGTACTCAAATATATTTATTTACAATCGTCTATCTGATGTTCCCTCATGAAAAGTTCTACTGTTGCTCTATTACCATAATCGTATGTTAAGCATTCCTTTGCTATTTTAGTCAAAGGGATATTTTCCTTTGTGGTACTTCCTGCCAAATTATTATGTAGCATAGTGCAAATCATTGTCTATACAGCATACATCTGACTTCATATTTAGCTTTTGTTGAGATACATTTGCGCGAATGATAAGGATTTTTTTCGGGACGCAATTAATTATTTCAATTTTTTTTATCTTGAATAAAAATTAGAATCTCGTACCTTTCAATGGTGGTAATGGTGTAAAGTAAGTAACTTTTGTAACTGAAGAAAAATGCTAATTCTTCTGCTCCTGTTATTCATACCATTCATCGGTGTTGGATCATCTTTAAGAAAAGATGTATTAAATGAGTTTTATTTATGAAAGTACATCAGAAATTGTTTTTTTAACTCTCCAAAACAGACTATTAAATTACATAGTTGTAGCTCCATAATTTAAGATAGCAATTTCCTAGTTATCGCATCAAAGACATGGAAGTGCTGTGTCTTTTTCTAATAAATACAATTGAAATTGTTTTCCAAAGATAAAAACGACACGGAAGTGCAATTCACTGTGTTTTACAGTCTACCACAATTGAAATGTATACCATGCCTCAAGGTTTCACCATCATTAGTTCTCTAAACTCTCATGAGTCAAATGGAGGAAATGTTGATGAAGTGACATACACTTTCGTGAAGTAAGGAAACGATTTAACAGATACGTCTTCACAATTCAATAAACTTTACTTATTCGTTTCTTTACATCATTATCTTGTCTTTAATCACAATCCGCTTTGTATACGGCGTCCTTCATGGAATGCGTCAGTGGCAAGTGTATATGGATTAGTACCGCAGAGGTAAATAATAAAGCAGAAATAGACACGAGAAAGCAAGATCCTCATTTGTTTTTAAAACACTTGATTTATAAAAAGGGCTACAAATAGCTCATGATAATGAATGGAATGCGAAAGGAAGGAACGGAAAGCAAAAACATAACCCTTTAATTTTGACCCACATGACCAACAACATAAATGGAAACTTTTATAGCTCATGAAAACGAATGGAAAGCGAAAGGAAAGGAAAATTGAAAAACCTTAAGTTTTGACCCACAACAAAAATAAAGAATTTGAATTCACAGAATTGGTTTATTCCTATTGGTATATGGGCATGATGTATGCGTTTTGGCATGGAAGTTTGCATCCTGTCCTAATTTGTCTTTATCGTGCATGCCATTCATATGGTATTCAGAGCAGAACGCCTTACAGATTCTATCTTCATCAGCGTGACGGTATTGTACAGCCAGTGAACCGTGACCTTTGATGATAGTAATGGGCACATAGACCAGATATGTTAGAATTCAATACCTTTTAACAGTTGTTGTCTTTGTCTGGGCTTTTAACAGACACACATGTTCTTTGGAAATAATAACAATACAACAGAAATCATCGACAATCCACTAGCTGCTGCATTCGGGAAAATTGGATCAAAACACAACAAAAGATTATAGATAGCCAGCAGACGCGCTAAAGAAATTGGGATTGATACAAGACAACAGGATTTGAGACAATCTGCAAATACCAGATCCATACAAACAAAGACTGTATAAAATAGTATAGTTTAATGAGGATTTATGAACAGCTCAGTTGCAGATATGTTTGATTTCTCAATATAATCCGAGCTGCTCCGCGATGTCTGTTCGCCATTATTGGCGGGGACAGGGGGTTAATAGTGGGTCGTCTTCCCAACCATCAGTTACTGTCATGCTAAATACATGTGTTCCGCTGATAGAGCATGCACCACACGTGCAACTGCGCGTGAGAAAAGAAAATGGAAATCCATTTATTGAGATAACTATTTATTCATGCACTTGCGTTCATCTTATTTTTAAATTATTATTCGCTTTGATATTAAATATCATCTATTGTAATATTGGTTCTGATGAAGGGATAAAGAGATATTTTTTTCCAGTAGTGTAGTGTAGTTTGTGAATACGAATTGAACGATAAATGATTGTTCAGGAGAGTAAGTGAAGTTCGTTGTATGTGACTTTGTTCATAATAGATGATCAAAACATGATTCTGTCAATACATAGACATGTGGGGTTTGAGTTGTTGATGTCATCAGGTAGCGTAATGAATTTATTATCATACAATAGTCTATATCATAACTATCAACCAATCAGGGCTTTTTTGTCTTTTTATTATTGTTTATTTATTTATTTATTTATTTTGATCTGCGGCCTTTCAGTAATTGTCTTGCTTACCTCAATGTTTTGGGAAACTATGGGTGGTCTATGTCATTTCTGTATCATATAATCCGGGACTCTTGTTATATTTATAGCGCAACCTCACTGAACAATGCTACTTAGTATCACCGTGAAAGACACTGGAAACACAATGGAAATAAATGATGAACCAGTCGCGGATGTTTATATCTAACTTTGGTATGTCAGTATGCCTTTTAAGTTTTAAAATGGCGCTTTTTGCTCCAGTACAGCTCGGATTCTAGGGTTCATTCCCCTATTGGCATTATTTTTTGGGGATTTATGTCACTGTTTACTTGTATGTCAGTCACCGTGTTTTGTCTATTAGCGATTATAAAACAAAGAATATGTAACCATTCATAGCAATTTAACAAAAGGCAAACCTAATCCCGTTTAATGGTAATTTCTCCTGAGTATAAAATATACAGGAACCATTACCCTAATATAACGTCTTATTGTATTGATACCTACGAATTAGTAAGAAAACTATTCCCTATCCCTACCAAGCCCTGAATGGCAATGTTCTCTCTTCTGTTATCGACTATTTACAATACTAACTGTCCCATAGAGATCCGTTCATCACGATTACCCAATCTCCAGAGGATGCATTGAAACAATACAAGTGCACAGTTCTCCTCTATGAAATTACCTCCAATACGGCAGTACGTCTCCCAACGGATTCACAACAGGATTTAATCAGACATTGTGTATCAGGAACACGCCCTCCAGTTTCTCGTGTTCTAGCTAAGAATGCTTAATGTTGTGTTGTTACCAACATTGCGTGTTACATAAGGTTTCCTCAGAAAACTGTCAGTTTACGTAATCAGCTCCAGGTTCGACTAAATTTCAATAAAATACAAAAACTTTGTATTATTTCCATGGCCTGTCAACCCCGGTAGAGACTCTATTGAATTAGGAACATGCATAGAAACCGTATATGTTGCAGTAACTTGTTTACGTGAACACGAGTATCCACTAGTTGAATTGCCATTTTACAAACAGATTGATATTTCCTATTTTCAAGGCACAACGAGCGAAAACGTAATATTAAAATTCTACAAAGTCTGGATTATCCGTAAGAATAAAATCTCTAATTCAAAGTCGAATCCGCAGTATTGTAAAGTGAAGGTGAGAAATTCGTCATATTACAGAAAACACCTGTGGATCTATAGGTACTATAAGTACCACCAAAGGTGCCGCGCGTCCAGATAAAAACGACTCAGACAATATTGTTAGCTTCATTGTATATAACGTAAATTAGAAGTATACTAACCAGCCATGGACAGAGTGAGGTCGGGAAGTTAATCTGTTTAAGACGTTACCACACGCGAGAATAATGAACTCCTCTATATGTGTAAGTAAAGGGTACTTAAGTCTGACCGTTCTAAATATTTATGGTCAAATCTAATCGAAAGTTTAATCCCATTGACGGACTTGAAATAGACTGTGGGTAAGCAAGGTCGATCGTCGGTATGTTTTGATTTGGTTCAGACAATGAGTAATATGCACATAGCATAAGACTTACAATGAATTAATATGTAAAATAGACATAGAGATTAAATGGGATTCTGGTATGGTCAACTTATATGTACATGTAGAAATGTGCACATAAAATAGTTTGTCCGTTAATTTCATTTGTCGTGTTTATTTTCATAATGATTTTATCATGTATTTGTTTTTAAGATATGTATCGTAAAAGCGAAAAAATGCAACATTCAACCATTTTTATATATGTTTAATATTTTTGAAGCAACAGTAACGTGCACAAAATTCGAAAACAAAAAAATGTTACCAAGTTCATAAGGAGGAATATATTATTTTCCTGCTTGATATTTACTTTCATGGAAGTTTTGCTATTGTTATATGGCATTTTTCTCAGGTACTTTTGCCAACAGGTCCTGTCTTTTAATCACGTCTATCAGTGAGAACCTGATTTGGCCGGACGGTGGACACTTGAGTCTAAGTTATGAGACGTCCCGGAGCTGTGTGCTTGTTGTGACGGGGTAATTGTGTCCTATGATGTGTCAAAGTAAAGTGTTGATGGTCAGTGCTTTGTGTTATAATGAGCTGACCATTGAGATGTCCACACCTGCCGGACCCTCCTCTGTACGTGATACACTGACCGCGGATTGTTGATATCTTTGTTAACTCCTGAGACACCCTTGGTGACACCAGATACACGGTATCAGCTATAATGGTCAGACATGCCAGGACTGACACTGACCTAAAGTAGTGTATTTATACCAGATCAGATGCTGAACCTAGCAATCTCAAGCAGCATATTTACGTATCTAACTTAGTTTTAATTTCACATATTAGGTTGGACCGAAGTATGAGAAAACGAGACCAAATATACAAATATATGAACCAATCTGCGGAACTGAATATTTAGATGTCTTAGAAATCCAACAATTCCTATGTTTGAAATTTCACTAGTATGCGTTATAGATTTTTGTGCAAATATTTGTTTATATTTGTTTTAGTTTTTCAACTCCAATCATTATTAGATGGATAGTTTATTATTTAAGTATATATGCCCAATATTTGCACCCATGATAGAAACTATTACAAATTCAAAGAGATATACAAACACACGGGAAATCTCGGGTGTTATTCTGGTGAACGTATTGACCCGACAGTAACAGTATGTTACGTTTTGACTTACTTGACTCTATGTTATAACATTGACTTAAAGCCTGATTGGCTTAGGAAGGAACACTTAGACATGAACGCCACTTGATCTCTCTAATCACAGTGTTTATGATCTACTTCACTCAATAAAACGTGCACAAGTACTAATGACCTTGGATTGCGAACAATTCTCGTCCTTTGATCTTACAGTTCTAAATGTTTGAATAGGCTATATGATAAGTCTGTATTGATTAGGTTGGACGTCGGTCTATTTACAGGAGTTGTAATGGTACAAATATACAAGCAGAATTGATTTGATCTTTCTGTTTATAATGAAAATCAATTTAACAAGGTCTCGAGGGATTATAACTTTACCTCAAATGTATTAACAAATAAAATGACATAATATTTGATTTCAAGTACTTATTTTAGCATTTTCTAAAATCGTTCAAATATTTGATCAAACCCTGTAGAGAAGACTGACTGACGCTAACTGTTTTGTTCATTCATTTGTATTTCCTGAGGTAATAAATCAAATAGAATTATCATAATTAGTCATCATGCTGTTTTGTTACCATCAATTCTTAATTCAATGTTTGGTTTGGCGGGTTTAACGTATTAACAACCAGATCATACCAGGTGCCCCTTATTAGATTCAAATTTTGGAGGATTTCTGGCAATATGTCAGGATTTCTAAAACATTCCGCAACCGCGACCCCAAAATCAAATAATTAATTTAAGGCATTACAAGTATGCAAAAGTAACTTTTTTTCAAACGAAAGCCTACAATAAGTACGTGAATTAATCAAATGAAAATACATCAAACATAATCAGCTTTATATGATCAATTTTACGGAATCAGTCGTAACAAAGCTCTAAAGTACAAAGGTAGCTTTAAAGCACCCCTCTTTAAGCAATAAGTGGTAATTGGTCCCTGTTACATGCTTGTACCCTGTTAAAACTTTTGTCTTTAATTGGCTGCTAAATACAAGATTCAACTTCCGCTATAGTTATTTCTATTGTGTGAAAAACGTAATTTAAGGCACACCAAACTACCTCTAAATCTACCAACAAGCTGCATCCCATGTTTCGTGTTTGAGGTAATTAGACAGCATTTGTTCATAGGAGCTACAAACAAAAATTATCTTTTTGGATTACTCTAAAAGTTTCATCCTCTTAGGACGATTTTAGATGAAATATTCGGTTAATGAATTCCCTTTGGAATGAAATTGTCTAAATCCCCAGCACTCAGAATTACATTAATACATGTTTACGTCAGGTGTGACTATACTTAAAACTGAAATAACATCAATAAAATATCAGCGTTAACACTCACGTTCAATTTCATTTCACAATCTTAAGCAGCAAGCAACTGTCATAAGTTCTTTAATTTTTATTTTACTGTCAAAAGTAGAAACAGATTTTTTTTCTATCATAATGTTTTGACACACTTGCATACATTAATTTTGTATTTTTCCAGAAGAACAGTATTGCCAACCTCTGATGAAATTATCGGGTGATAATTCTTGAAAACAAAAGCGAAAGGGTTAAAACAACGATCTTGTTCCATGTGTTTGACATTCTTCCATGCATTTGTGTTTACTCCAAAGAAATGGTAGTTTAAATGTTTGTTATCAAATCGTTTTGTTCATGCACTCTAGTGTATGTAATTTCATGAGATAAAATTAAGAATTAATATCTAGATGGTTAAAGATGAATCAATGGCTACAATTACTTGCATTTTGGCTTGTTTGATTGCGCTACTGGTCCTCGACTCGAAATTATTTTTAATCTTGTGATAAACCACAGAAAAGTAAAACGGAATCATCATTTTCAATTACGATATTTGAATATTTGTCAAATCTTTGGTGGTTATGTATTTAGATTTTGATTAATTCAATGCGGACAAATGAATCGTAGTGACTTCATCAAGGTGAAGAATGTATATTGAGTCACCCGTACTGTTATGTACAACTGTGCGGATTAGTTTTTTCATTGGGTGTGACTCAGACGATGACGAGTTCAGGTAGATGACAATGACCTTAACCTTACCTGACTGACCAATCACAATGCTGCATTGTCCATAGCGCGGTCCTGGTAACTCATACAGAGTGACATTTCCTATCCAACATGGTTTATATTTCATTGACATTATTATTGGGATATGACACTTTAGTATATTATGACGTTTTCTATAATGAGATCATCTCACAGTGACACAATCATGAAGCTGAACATGGTGGTTTTTTTTTCTAATTTTGATAGGAAAGTAGATAGTATTTCTTTCTTAGATGTTATGTGCAGTCATAAAGAAATTCTATATAGCTTGTTAGATTACCTAAAGGTTATTATACAATAGTCACAAAGATATCTTTAAATAAATAGACTGTACCAGGCAGATGAATATTCTGGATCTAGAAAACGAAAGGTAAATCGAATCTCAAATTATATGGTAATTTGAAAAGAGTTTGATGATGATGTTTGATGTTTTAAACTCTATGCTTTTCAGTGAATGTTTTAATTTACAATTAAAATGTAGTAGATGTACCTGTGTTGTACCAACAAGTAAGACAGCACTACATCCTTCATAGCTGCAATGACGTAGCTCTGAAAGACGGACGGAAAATCTGACAGATGGCAGTCGTCAGAGCTACGATTCCGTCCCGTTGACCGTAGTACTAGTGTTGTAAAACATACAGCGGTGAAAATGTTGCATTTCACGTGTGTCGTACTCTTTTGTAATTAAATTCAATAATATCAACCATTTTAAATATAAAATTATTATTTATTTACCTACCTCCATATTTAAATTATGTTTTAAAGCACTTTTGAATGGCTCACATCTACGACACGGCTCACTTGGCCGCCATTATGCTTCTCGTTAGAAAGTCATGCGCTCCAAATATGGCAACTGGTACCATATATGGAATGACCCACAAATTTTCACTACGAAAGAAATATAATGTCACAAAGTTTTTAACATGCACTTTAAACATTCTTTTTCGCTAAATTCTAAATAATACTTACATTTGTTCAGTTCCACCATGTTTATTCTTAGTTTGTTGGCTTTTTAAAACTTTTAAACATATTTTACCTGTTGAGTGTTTCATTTTGTCACGGTTTCCGGTAAATCAAACATGGCGGCGTATTTGAACAGAAGTATACATGTGCTGTGTTTGCCTTGGATTTTACCACTAATAGTTGATGAAACATTATAATCGAAAGGTTTGTGAATTGAATATTGATTATAATTGTCAGAACAATACAGTTACATAAGGATATTACCCGAAAAAATATTTTTATCAGTCTGAAAGTGCGCATGTGGATCACAGCGGGGCTTGCAACACTAGCGGCAACGGGGTGGAATTCATACCCTGCCGGGAACCGGAGTGGAGGCAGGGTATGATTATTCGTTCTACATCCTTTTCACAACGTCCAGTGTAGTTTCCAAGCATGGTATACGCCTTCGAGACTACGAGAATGTTAAAAAAAATATTTCAATGTATTTGACCTGCTTTATTAACGCCCGACAACGTTTTTAAAAAAGTAAAGTGATGACCATATTGAGTGATACCAGGTATAGATTTCAAGTTTTAACGTCATATTAACAGCAAGTGTCATGTAAGGCAGGCTGTTCTCCCGGGTTATGTGTACATTGTGTTGCTGTGTGTAGATACCTGTTTGATTTTAGAGGCTGCGGTATATCCGTGTTGTGTCTCCGTGATGTAGACAAGGACTTCAACCAAAACGCACGGCAAAAATCAAACGGGTACGGATTGCACAAACGCATGGTAAATATTTTCAAATAATATTAAATGAAATATGCATTAGAGTTAAATATAAGCTTGGTGCATCATAAAGCTGATGCTGATCTGATTAAAACACACTGAAAGATGAACACACAGAAAGTCGAAATAGGCAGAATTATCAAAACAGTTTTGTAAAATACATTAACAAACGAAGACATGCATTTACTAAGGAAATACAAGGTTGCGTAGATCAGAAGATATCTAAGTGTAAAAGAGTTTGCATTAAGTGTAGTAAATAACAAATCATGTAATGCACAACGAAAATTATAAGCTTAAAAACGCTGCACTTCTCAGAGTAAGATAAAGAAAAGCTAGACTATATCATAAATATTACATAACACTGTTTTATTTTAGGTATTATAAATGGAATTTTAGTTTTTAACTGTGTGTATCTAGCTTCTGGCATAAGCTGCATGCTAAAATAGATTCTTCAGGAACATATAAGTGCAATTATAATGCTACTCCGATATCAAACGAATGTAACGTGAACTAAATAAAAGTTATCTTCTAAATCCAAAAAAAGATTATCAATAATACATTTGCATTATCTACCATTAAAGCTATGATATGATGGCAGTGACTCACATCAGTGTCAAATGATTCATCTCTATCAGAACATGAAAACCAGGCCACACATTTATAAAATTGGCGCATGCATTACGTTACAATTGCAGAGCTCGCAGTCCTATAAATCGTGGAGCTGGTGCAGCGATTTGGGAACGAACTACCGGACAGAACAATGGGATTACAGCATTATGTGTCAGGCCCTGGTAACTACCCATTGTTTGGTGCGGCCCTTCCGCATATAACGTGTGGGGTTATCTCTCAGAATTAACATGTTATATCGCTGTCGTTAATACACTGAATTAGTTTTTTTACGAATGTTGTGCATTTTTTCTCACTGTAAAAGTTGTAATGATGTGTAATTATAAACTTTGACTAGTTCATTACGGTACTGAGCCTAATGACCGCTCGGGTTTCCTAAATCACATTTTTGTCGTTCACCATCTGCTATTATGAAATTACGTGGAGAAATTACGCACGTTTCTAGTGTAAACTGGAAACGACACTACTGGTAGGATTTCAGAAGTTGTCATTATCGTAATGAAGGAATTAAAATGAAGTAACCGGCTTATTAGCTATCCTCATTTTAAGACGACCACAAATTATTTTCAAAGAGATTGCACTTTAAAATAGTTTGAGTACATACGTAATACACGACATTTTTTGTGGATTAAAAGTCAATAGAAGTATTTGTTCAATAGTGTTACGTCTGGATATGACAACGATTATGACTGAGGAAAAAAAATTAGGATGAACTCAATTGTCCGACAAATGACAAAATAGGAACTAAACAAAAGATATACTTGTAGCCGTTTTTAGCTTTGCATGTAACAGAACAAGTGATATGCATCTCAGCTCAAAGGTTTTCTCTATCTTTAAAAGTTTTTACATTGTACATCTCTTTACTTTTCAAGATATCTACCGAGGTTTCTGAGCAAAATTGAAACACACAAACAGTTTTTCCATGGCTGTGCAATAGTTATCTGCATATACGCATACACTAACTTATGTAACGGATAGTCAGATTGAGAAGGTAGGGACAATTAAATATTTCATTTTTGTCAATATCGTCACTGCAATTCAATATAATAGTAACTCGATGACGATAAAACTTTCTTATTTCGTTCACTGATACTCAATCTGGAACCAGTTGCTCCAATACTGCAGACGTTACGTTGGCTTTCTATCTATTTAGCACTTTGATTTGTGCTGTGGCTGGTGAGAGGTCTGGACTGCAGTCTCTCGACCTGTCAGGTTATGACGAAACTTATAGATAAAGTTCTATCTCAAAACATCTCAGCCCGATAAAAACGCCGTAAATGTGTGTCTAGAAGTGATGTAGTCGGCTTATGTCGAAATGTGTCGTTTTAACATGTAAAGTAATAGTGCTGTCACGGCAGTTATCTACATCAGTCGTAAACAGTGTCTGTCCTAACCTCATATCTAAACCGTCACTCAGGAACAAGGTGAGATATTCTTATGGATTCATATTATGAAAAATATATAATGTATGATTCCACTAAGGAGATGAATATATTCCTGCGTATTGCAAAAAGTGCCTTCTTAAAATGACATCAGGGAAAGGCAATAAAGTTTCACAGATTCTACGTGAAATAGCGAACTTCTGAATCATCTCAAAAGAATTCTTAAGGGGTGCTTACTTTAACCAAACGGCTTTTAATATTCAACATCTGACTGGAAAACGGTTTTAATTATTTTTTATTTTGTAGAGTATCAGACGGTATTACATTACTACATGTATTATCAATCCCTTGACAATTAAAAATATATATTAATTAAATGTTAATTTCAATAACGCAGGTCTATCATAATTTCCGGCGTTATGCCAATTTCCGCGTAGCTGTTGGCTACCATTACGCCACTCGTCTAAACAGCGAAACGACAAATTTGGATTTACAACGAAAACTTGGCATTTGTTTGACGGTGTAATTTGATTTAAGGTCATTCATACAAATATCATAATGTTATGATTGCTATTAATGGATTTTCAATTTTTGCTTCCGAAACCTAGTAGATCCTAAAAATAACACAAGCCAAGTATAACATTCTTACCAATATATTGTCGCATGAATATTGTTTGTGTGGTACGTATGAAAAAGTGGAAAGTTGTGGTTCTTATACAATATGATAGTAACAGTAAAAGAAAATATAATTACAATATTTTTATTTAATGGTAGAGAATTAGGTTGTTTTGATTACTGTTGTGATCAACGTATGTTGTCAAATTACAGCAAAGTATAGTTGAGAAAGTTTCTAATCTTAATTTCCTATGTGAAAGCATGACAAGAAAATAGAAGTTCAGAGAAAAAAAAACAACGAGAAAAAACTATCGATAATGAATTTTGTGAGGGGTTCTTTGCTTTCATTGAATAAATAGAGCCTCGAGGAGAACTTTTTTTCGGATTTTGTTATTTCCAACAATGGGAAGTTAGTAATCGAATCATACCATTTAATGGGTCTAGGAAAATCAATGTAGAGCGTGAGGCCGGGGGGATCATATCGACAGGCGCAGAAAATGGGAACATCCGCGGCTTTAGGGCGCAATAAAGTCAGGTGTTGTAATGTAATAGTATATAAGCCACTCTAATCCGTTTAAGTACCAGGCTACAATGTTAATTAAGGAAAATATATATCATACATAAAACGTTATTGTTGGAACGTCAAACTTAGTAAACAGCAATACAGATGGAACTAAATTGAAAAAAAAACGTGTTATTAGGTAACGGTCTCTAAACTGTCCTGCACGTGTATTGCATGCCAGAAAAGTATTAATCAGTTTGCCACTCGCTGTGTTTACACCAATCATTCACTGTTTCTGTCAATTCGCCAGGCGCTTTATCTTAATAACATTTCACATGCACATTTCAAACAAAATAAAATAAATGGCGTGTGTATCAGGCCTGTGTGACAATGAATCTTGAGAAACCGTATAAACATTTGCCGTGACGTCTAAGTGACAGTAATCACTTCCTTGTGAGAGGCTTTTGTATGTTAGCACATTAAGAAGTATGAGCAAAGGAAAGACGCTGAAGCTGCATGTTTCCTATCCCGACATGCATGTTTACCATGGAGACGTGAGTGACACCCGGGTGTAGATCTGTCCCGTTACATCAGTCCGGTAGTCTGATGAATGTTTGCTGTGTGCCTCTGCTACCTACTCTTATAAACAGATGAGTTTTCCACATTTACAAAGGATTACGTCTCTTCTCTGTGAAGATGTTATGTCATAACACACTATGTCATGTTGAAGAATCTGGACAGTCATCTCTCAGAACAATAACCTAACAGCATATCACGCCTATCGTTCCCAGTCATCATGGCGGCACGGTCCAAAAATACCACAGAAACTGAAATATGGTCAAACGCATTCACAGAAAAAAGGCAAAAGGTGTTGTCAAGGTCTTGCCAAGGCGTCAACATACCGACATATGTTGTAAGCGCTAATGTAGCAGCTCCGGATGTTATCGGGGGCTAATTAAATAAAAAGCGTTACCTAATAAACGTCATGTCATTATCTTGCAAGATTATAAAAACTAAGACAGCCTGAACAGGTATATTGCCAGTTCAAAACGTATTCCGTTTTTAACCATTACAAATCGCAGTCACCGCTGATTATATTGCATCCCACGACAGCAAACCGAGATAGGGCATCCACGTTTACAATGATAAACCAATACAGACGTTCATCAGGTATCCGTAGTAAATTATCAAATACATTAAATAACCATCAAACATCTGTTTCTGATACAACGGACCGATTGTGTGGTATGGCAGTAGTGAAACAGGAGCAGCTGAGAGACGGACTTGGCGACATTTTAGCTCGGAGGGTTTCAGCGGAGCTGGGCGCTGGCGCCTCTTAATGTTAAACTGTCGATATGTGTTTATAGCATGGGTAAGAAATATCATCTACCAGTCCAATAACGCGCATGTAATACATATGTCGGGACATGTTATAATTATACTCCGTAATCGCTCCTGTCACAGCGGGGTAGGGGGAGACATTATTAGTTGAATATACCGGGAATCCTCTCCGATAGAGGGAGCCCCCACTCCTTATTCTGGGAGCTCCCTGTCTAGACAGTCAAGGTTTATAAACACATAATATCCATTTAGCGTAATCTCATTCATAATTCACGAAAATTAAATATATCTAAGAGAATTACTTACGGAATTCCGTGATTTTGTGTTAGATTTCTCCGTGTTATCTTTGTAGATGCACAGCGGTAGGCGTAGAACAAGTGAATGAATATGATAAATGTCTGTATTACATATAGTCATGTGATATAGTTTTAATTCGCTGTACGAAACAGAGAGGGTATAATGGTTAATTACAGAGAATGTGGCCACAAATACAGGAATTACATTGCGTGTCGCCCCCTTAATCACCACCAGGGCCGAAACCACTACACACCAGAAGTACCAGTAGTAATAAGGTAAGTCGCGTCCCGAGACTAAAAGAGTATATCTACATTTTTAATTACCACACACAGATAGATAACAGTAATCAGTTTAGGTTAACTCCTGGCGTCACAGCCTCTACATCCCTAGCATCAGGCATATTTTACTTTTTCAGGAACCCAAACCACATGAATATTTCCGAGATAAGAAACATATTTTATAATTTGGTCTAAATTGATGTTAACTAAACTTAATAATTATAATCATCCAAAACAATCCCCTACTTTAAAATGCGTTTTCACTCATAAAATATTCGTTAATTTGGTAGTTGCTGAAAGATCCTATGCACTTCTATTTCGTATTAGAAATATTTTTAAACGCAAAATAAAAATATTTATTTGATATTATTTCCATTTTTATTCCTTTAATCTCTACATTGCCCAAAGTTATTTTGTCAAATCATTCCGAGGAGAAAATGCATTTGCTTATCAGTAGCATAACTCCATGGTACGACCCGGTAGAATATGTTGCTCTTTAAAACCACAAAATTCACAATTGTGAGACTAAACTAATATAATGACCCACATAAAATTTTGATTCATACAGCTAGCTGAATATTTTGGCATCAGAAAATGATCTTAAATTGACACAATTTTGACGTCTCTCTTTCTTGTGGCATTGCTATGACTTCCATGCTATGTCAAATATGGAATGCATGTACCTGACTAGAGATCAATGAATGATATCAAAAGACTAGTTGATAAATGCACTAACAATTCTCATTGAATTGATGTAAAGTGATACATTCGCATCAAATAAAAAATATAAAAGAAAAAAAAAGTTATTTCACCCTTCTGCTCAAGCAATGTAAAACATAAAGCATAAAAACTGCAGACTTATGGCACTTTAATGTTGATTGGTATTTTTGATCTGCGTGAATGCAGACTATATTTAAACTTTGTCATTATTAATAATGTATATGTCTGTCTTTAACGTATTTTTCGTCTTTTTATCGCTTTTAAGTTTTGTTGTCCATACACTCTTCTAAATGTTTCTTGTGCACATTTGTACTTTAGTAAAATATGTCTATATGTAGTTTATACCTCAAACCGTGCCTGGCAAGTGTGTCTGGAAAACTCATAGATCGCCAGTACTGGCGGAAAGCGTAAGTATAGAAAAACCAACTACAGCCTTCGTTCTCCGTAACTAAATACAAAAAGGAACATGCAATAGCTTTCATACACTGAAAGGATTGATTTTGTAAACCTATCGTTTGACGTGATGTTCGGAAGCCCTCGTGACCGATAGTATAAACAAGAAAAGGGCGATGATAGTGTTGATGGAAAGCCTCGTTATCGATTAGGAAACCATCCCCTTCTCGACAGATCTATAACCAGGTCGGTACGGAGGCGGGAAACAGGAAACGTATGGTCTTTTGTTGGCACCAAAGTACACCTTGCAGTTTCATTTATTCTGCGGAAAAGATTCTATATAGATATCCAATACATTAACGAGATAAATCAACTTATCGTGCGGAATCGCATTTCTATTTATTTTGAAATGTAAATTATCTGAGTTTGTATATTTAACACACGATGTAAATTCCCGATAATATGAATGAAGACAGGATATAGGCCGGGATCTAGGGGGGTCCACGTGCACCCCCCCCCCCCCCAAAAAAAAAACTTAACGAACCAATGTTTTTCTGAAGCCTTATGACCCACTGATAACGAAATCGAGAGGTAACATTGTATAAACTGGGATGAACTTCCGGTTATGACGTCATAAAGATGGCCGCCATCTCGAATTTTACTAAAGATTGAAAAATAGTCATAACATTGACATTTTTCAACCGAAGAAGACAAATGAGGCATCAAAATGACCACAATAGAACAACAAATACATATCAGGACCATATAATCCAATATATGTAGTTATTTCTACACAGGAAATGAAAAAATCGGATTTTAAGCTCAAAAATGGTCATTTTTAAGCAAATTTTTCATATTTGGCTTGACGCAGCAAAAATGTTTGCCAACAGCAAACTATTATTTCTAATCAGTTATTTGACCTCTTATCAATCAGTAAAAACAACACCAACAAAAAAAAACAATGTTAACATTGTATAAGCTCCGGTTATGACGTCATCAAGATGGCCGCTATCTCGAATTTCACGGAAAAGATAAAAATAGTCATAGACATTTTTCAACCAAAGTAGACAAATGAGGTTTCAAAATTACCACAATCGAACAACAAATACATATTAGGGACCAAATAATCCTATATAATATAAAAAGTGATGTGTAACCAGTAAAAAAAAAAATAAGATTTTAAGCTCAAAAATGGTAATATTTTAGCAAATTTTTCATATTTGGCTTGACGCATCTATAATTATTTTCCAACAAGAAACTATTTTTCGTAATCAGTTATTTGACCTCTTATCAATTAGTAAAAAACAACAACAAAAACATATAGAAATTCAAAAGAGAATTATTGTTATACCATCATTTGGTTTACAAAACATACCGGGTGCGTATACAGGGTATATGATTGCTGTTTTTCCAAATCGTTGACACTACAGTTTCCGGATGTCTTAGAAATTCCTGAAGATAACATTGGCAATTGACGATTCATATCTTAACACATTTAAATTTTAAGTTGTCTTAATATCTAAGTGGGACTTGACAATTTCCTAACATAATCCATTTTCATGTTCGAAAGTAGACTAGTAGCGTCACAAAATGAATTTTTACAGCACACCGCCAACTAATATAGTATCAAATTAAAACTGAAGAAAGCGTTTGTTTCCGTTAATACCACGACACTTTCCGAAAATCGTTTCTTTTAGAAATAACGCATCCACTGTTAACTTTATTTTTCTGTGTATAATGTAAGGAAATGTCAGATGGTTACTGCAGTATCACATATTTCTTTCAATAGTTCTTAATGATAAGCATTATCGTTGTGTGTGCTTTCTCGCCAAAGTGTCGATGAGCTGATGTGACATCACATTACCGGTTTACCATCGTGGTTCTAACTTGTCAACCGTCCATGGCCAGAGGTAACATCAAGAACATCGGGTTCACGGATGTGGGAGCTCATCTTGTTTTCAACCTAGTGATTCACATATCGTATATGATGTTCCAGACCTCTCCGGTAGGATGGAAAAGACACCAGAGCCACATTCTGCGAAGGGTTGAAGCACAATTCCTCATTCTTGTGAACCTTCAGTGACCATAGATGGCACAGGTGAATTCTTTGAGGTCATAAATGAGGTCTACAGTGAAGTTCCTCTTTTTGCCAAGTCTGGAGAGCACTGTAGAAAACTTTTTTCTGGAGAGTCTTCAATGGTGTATCCACGCATACACCAGATGCGACGCAACAAGGTTGATGAATGGTGCTTGAATCATTCCACCATTCGAAGAATCTGGATCTGGTGTGATTTCCTGAGAAGTCTGAAACAGCATATACGATGTGTTAGAATCTGAGGAAGATCCCACATCCCAAACCTGTTGTTCCTGATATAAACTCTGGCCATGGATGGGTCATGAAAGATGACAGGCTAGAACACTACTGGTAATGTAGTGTCACATCAGCTCATCGACATCGAAGACGACGCTCTGGCTTTCGACGAATTGGATACCGATATGTCGATTACCCTGATTCGGACTGTATGTAACAGCTACCAGACATGCCGAGTCACGTCAGAGGATAGTGCAGTGAGGCGGGAAAGCACGCACAATGATAATGGTTATAATTGAGAACCAGTGAAAGAAATATGTGACATTGTAGTAACCATCTGATATTTTGCTTATACTATGCATAGGGAATAAACGAAACTGTGACTTGTCCTACCTAGATATTCTGTCAACTTTACATTCATGTTTCCTACTTATAAATCGCCAATAATCAAATTTATTTAAGAACTTATAATACACCAGGAAACTGTTTACGAATAATAGTTTGCTGTTGGTAAACATTTTTGCTGCGTCAAGCCAAGTATGAAAAATTTGCTAAAAAGTTATTGACTATTTTTCAGTCTTTAGTGAAATTCGAGATGGCGGCCATCTTGATGACGTCATAACCGGAAGTTCATCCCAGCATATACAATGTTACCTCTCGATTTCGTTATCAGTGGGTCATAAGGCTTCAGAAAAACATTGGTTCGTTAAGTTGTGGGGGGGAGGTGCACGTGGACCCCCCTAGATCCCGGCCTAATACCTATTCCTCGAAATGCTGCATTCTAAAACCAGAAAACTAATCTAAGTGTAAAGACACGAAGAAAAGTGAAGAGTTTAAAAAATTTGGGACTTACTCTCAGATATTGCGAAGACCAAGACTACATCTGTATATCACTGCTGTTCTACCTTCTGTGTTGAATTTTTAGGCGTATCTTTAAAGCACATTCCTGCATGTCATCGACTATGTTAACACATGACAACCAAAACAAAGGAAACTGCAATACATAGTATGCAAAAATAACCTTCGGAAGTGTTAACATACTTATTTTCAATAAGATACAAAAAACAAAAGACTAATAAATAAGATATTAGAATATTATTGACGCGGTACTATGGGTTTCCCTGAGGTTGGGCACACGTGATGGAACACCATTAAATGTCAGCTTAAACTCTAAACCAATCTGACATTTATAGGGCCAAGTATAACACATCCTCGGCCCTGGTTTTTTTATATCTTTTATAGTTTCGTCAATTAAAAATTGGCTCGGCATCAGGAAAGACGTCGATGTTTTTTGTACATTAGTTTATCATATCGAACTTAACGCCTCCCCTTATCTACCTATTTTCACTTTTCTTTATCAGTGAACTTAATTTATCCTACAGCTATCGATCTGAAAAAAACCCATGATTTCCTCATCTTCCAGTTGCACGCAGTACATATGACATTTGAGAAGAGTGCAATTTTTAATTGTATAAAGGAATACGCATCATTTCAGAAATTAGCAAAAAATTGTGTCCATAAATCCCTACATTAAGAGAAAATCGTTCTTTAGTTTTAGATGCAAAAATAATCTTAGTCCCTAGACATGATATACCTACTGTAGATGACTTCCAGGATAGGGACCCTAGATTCGGCATCCTTACAATTGTCCTCATGCAAGAAGTGTCTTGAAGACATATTTATACACTATACATTCAAGTCATTCACCCAATGCAGTGATCCAATTTCTGTGAATCAAACTACTGTAAGTAACTTCTTTTTGGTCAGCTACCTCCCTTCATGACGTTCTTGAAGACTTTTAAAGTATTACAAGACTTAGAAGTACTCTTTGGTCAGCATTCATGCAATCAATCAAAGCATTCTGCAATCTTTACAAATTTTTGGCATGGTAACATACTAAATATTTAATGATAGTCAGTACAAACGCCTTGGTCGAGGAAAATTCACAAATAATATTCTAAACAATTCAATGTGGCAAATTTAAACTATTTATATATAATTCAAACTTTGTGTCCTCGGAATTTTTTTTAGAGGTCCCGATGCCGATTTCTCGGACCAAACAGCGCTGAATGAAGATTACATTTTCTTCTTCTGTATCATAATTATGGTAAAAAAAAGATATTGATAAAATATTTGTATTTAATGTTTTTATTTTTGTCTAGGTCTATTGTCTCTTGTTTCGTCATTATATGCTAGGAGATGGCTTATATAATTTGTAATAACTTTTGCCGGATCCTTTTGTATTTTAGATTGACAATAATATATGTTCAAACTAACTATATAAACAAATGTTTACTTCGAGGAATCTGGGCCTGGTTAATAAAACATTCACAATGATTTGTTTTAAATGCTTAACTTTCATGTTCCCACTTTGTTTTGGAAGGCTTTTCAGGCATTACTGATATCCCCATTATAACCAACGAAATATCTTGAGTTTTAGACCTAGTAATGATTGCCAAACAAAAACTAAAGTTTAGACATTTCAGTTCAAAAACGCTGATATGAAAACCAGACACATCAAAACACATTTGTACAGTTTGGTTCGTTACAAACTTTGGCCCGTAAAGCTCTCATGTCTACAGTCGTCCATTAAAACACATGAAGCGTTATTCCGTGCATGTCGCGTGCTTCAGAAGAAACTCCATGTTAAATTTGCTGAGAGTAAGAGTCGGTGGAGTGTGTTACAAAGTACATATATATATATATATATACAGACGTTTGATGTCTAAGGGACCTTGGTGGACCACGTAAGTACCTCACCTAGTGCTATTTAGGTATGGAATGTGGAAAATCAATCTTCTGATACATCTGGTCTTACTCTGGTATAAAGGAGATCAACACATCGCCATTGGAGAAGTATTATGCATCAAGCAAGGCGAGTTAGAAAAAAAAAACATATAAATGATGTTATTTCGCTGTTTCTCATAAAAATCATTTATATTTTTATTATGGAGACATTTTTTGTGTTTCTCGTCTAAAATAGAAATAAATATCTCGTTTACAGAAATTTTGATTAATGTATAAAATACATGTGTTAGCTGTCTTAGTATGTATGAGAGAGACTACCTAATTTGTGACATACGGCGTGAGTGATTGGTTTATCATTTTCCCCCACACACGCAGCAGGCTAGAGAAAACAAAACTCGCTTTATCACAGACGATGTCAGAAATATCCCAGTAGTTTGGTGTTAATAGTTTATTTCACATCAGAACACAGATCAATGCTGTGGTGAGATCTAAAGTATCATCGCAACACAGAGATAACCATTATGTATATATGAAGTTTATTTACTAATATCTTGATGAAAATACCGAATACCTAAACATTCTCATGTCATTTGTGAAGCTGCTCGAATAGTTCCGTTTATTTAGTTTTTTGTATGTTTTCTGTATTTATTTTATTTGATATTGCGATCAAATAACATCCTTATAAATTCGAGTGAACATCCTTATAAATTCGAGTTATTTGACATGTACACTTTGACATATAGATATATGTCTTTAGTATCTGTTATCAACCAGATTTTGTATAGTTGTATAAACGTGATAATTGCAACTTGCGTCGAAATACGATATCAGTCTTTGTCAACATTTTCCAATGTTTGGATATTTCGAAAGTAGTGTGAATGGAGAAGAACACGAAGAAGAAGAAGAAGAAGGAGAAACAAAAAAGGCGGAAACTTCGATAAAGTGATGTCGATGCTTCTAGCAATGCAGTCTTCTCTCTCCTGTACAATACCGTTAACTTCACCAAGCTAGTCATTACGTCACAAAAAGGATAAATCAAACCACATGGGGCAATATATCACCAATACCTATCATTATAAAAACTACATGTTTTAAGTCGGTCTTTCTCACCTCAGGAGAAACCATTTTTAAAAACAGACGGCCATCATTTTGAGACATGCAGCTTCGTGTCACGTGCTATTACCAGGGCCCATCTACAGAGTACAACAGTCGGTTCTAAAGTCGACTCCTTGAAGCAAACCTGTCAGAAAACGATCGATTTTTGAATGTTTTCTTCGCCATATCGCACTTTGTCCATTTCAATTGTCTTTAGAGAAGAACAATTTCCATCTCGTCTGCTTAATTAGGCTTCCAAACACAGTTAAGATGATATATCTCCCTAACTCCTGTCACTTCGAGGAGTGGAGCTCACGGCACTCAATCGTCGAAGAAGATGTCTACTATTAGGGCTGAGCGTGGTATCGAAGTTATGTAACTCTTAGTGACAAAGTATGGGGACCGTTTACATCACAACTGACTTTGATCTCCAAAGCATACGTTTCATACACTCATAAGAGAGAAACTCTTCAACGGGCATTATGTCAAGAACCTGAAGTGTTCAGGATTTCGTTTAACTAGCTTTTATTGTTTCGCGGCAAAGAAAGATTAATGTGTCTTAAGCCATCCATCACGACTGCACCCCTAATACCTGGTTACAGACAGCAGGTGTGAAAAAAGCTATTTGTAGTGGTACGCCGAATCATTATAAAGACATGCAGAGAATTACTCGAATTGAGCGGCTGTTACAAAGTGGCATTAGGAACGATGTAGGAGGCGCTAGATATTGAACATATGAGAATCGTTACTCGATATTGCTTGTCAGTAGCATGGTAAACAATACCATACATACCACCGGAAGAAATATATATATAGATGGTCGCGAAATATACATGGGTGTCGATTGCAGATTTAGTAGAGCACATGATCCTCCAGGAGACACAAAATGACGCCATGTTTCCGCTTTTCCAACGCTTCAACTTCCATTGTGCGTATTCAGTTCTGTGCGCTTTATGCCTTCTATTCGTGTTTGTTATCTACTTGAGAGAAACTTACTTTCGTGTGTGATGAGAAAAACAGATTATGAATTTAAAATGAAATGAAATCTCAGTGACGTTAAATAGGATTCAGTAATTTCTTTTTAAGATCTCTTTGTGTATCACAATATGCCATGTTTGGATGGATGAGTTTTAATAATAATTTTTGAATAATATATTTTTTTTTCTAATACATTGTAAATATGATTCGAGTTTTGTATTTTAGAATAGTAATAAACACTCGTGTACTGTTAAATCATTCATTTAACTTGGGCTAAATTTTGGTAAATATTCCATTTGTCATTGAGGATTAAATTAAAAATTGATACGTACTACAACCCAGAACAGATAATAGTTTTGATAACGCCAAAACGTATTAGAGATATCACGTGCGCAGTGCATAGTCTTACAATGTAGACATAGGTTTATTCTTACGAAAAAAAAACAATAAAAAGTGTGATTTAATTAGATTTTATTAATTAACAAACAATCATCTGAAATCGAACTTTAGACGCATTGTTTTATATCCTCTATAAAAATACATTAATTTATCTCTATGAACTTTATGAAGTTGACGGTCAAGCATTCATTGGCTGTAATATGGATGTAATGAACGTGATAATTATATCGTCAGACAATCATCAGTACATTGTACTATATGACCCTACACTCGACTGTCTGTTGTATCTCAGACATATACACCATCATTACAACTATAAGACCCTATCTAGTCTGATATGTAATAACGATTCTGGGTGTTATTTACTGTAAGGACCTGCCAAAAACTAGGCCGACGTCTACATAAGACGACGCAGAATGTCGTAGCCAAGACAGAAATCAATGAGATAGTTTGTGTATCAGTTATAATAGAAAATTGCTCCGGGGAGGTAACGAGCTGGAAATATGATGTGAGATTACCAATTTTCTTCCACAAGATTGAGACAGCCGAAATGTCTGATCTGGTATTGACATGTTGGCTGATAAACTCCAATGGAGAGACAACTAATCGAATGTGTGTATGATAAGTTGTATTAATACATAACGCATAAAGACATGCATAGGGGGGAATCTAGAAAACACTGTTGGTGATTACACCATAATCTTACAGACGAATGGCTTAACGTTTGTGTTTTACATCACATTAACAGGTACACGTAGCCTTACAGGCTCAATATACGTAACTATTCAGGGTTTTTTTTTGTAATCACAAAAATATACAATGATCGAACATTGTACCAATGACCTGGAATAAACATGAATGACGTGTATTTTGACAATATTCCGTGCAGGTTAACATATAATAACGAACGGTCAAACATCGTCTAACCGTACCTGCCATTATAGTATCGAGGGCATTAACTTTACGGTAAAAAAGGTTTATAATTTTTAACCAGAGTTTTTTAACGGGCTCTACATATCAGTGACGTATATCTACCCTTAGAGAGAAATAATTGATACTATAATACATATAATAAACTGTTAATTAGAAATTCATGCCAGGTCCCTGTGTATAGGCCTAAACATTTTCTACAGCCGCTAACATATTTGTTTCTGTTTTTCTCTTGCGATTGTTTGTTTGTTTGTTTGATTGATTAATTAACGTCCTATTAACAGCTACGGTCATGTAAGGACGGCCTTCCATGTATGCTGTGTGTTGCGTGTATGTTGTGCGAGGTGCTAGTTTTGGGAGACTGCGGTATATTCATGTAGTGTCTTATTGTATAGTGGAACTGTTGCCCTTTTTATAGTGCTATATCACTGAAGTATGCCGCGGAAGACACCAAGCAAAACACCCCACCCGGTTACATTATACTGACAACGGCCGAACCAGTCGTCCCACTCCCTGTATGCTGAGCGCTAAGCAGGAGCAGAAACTTCCACTTTTATAGACTTTGGTCTGTCTCGGCCAGGGGACAGAACCATGAGCCTACTGCGAAGTCGATAGGGTCACGACAATTACCGAAGCATTTCTTATATAGGCCTATGGCCTATATCGATTGGGTCACGTGATATTTTCAAGATATCGAGAGTTTTCCGTGAACTTCTTCGTATCGTTTCGGTTAGCATTTATTGTTAGCCTCATTAATTGTTTTTATTTTATTTTATATTTTTTTTCGAATCCTCACAGTTGGTCTCGGCAACATCTTACCTAGCTTTAGTCAACATTTTATGCAGACAGAACGTGAAATATATCTTGTTAATGTTTGTGATTACAAAAAAAAATTGAAAAATTACGTTTATTGTGCCTTTAATGTTTACGACAAATAGCTTGGGTATATATACTTGCAATCCGAATCTTAATCATCTTACACCGCCGACGAATTGTATTTTTTCTATTACAAGAGCAGACGTATTAGTATTTTTCTTACTTTATATCATTACCACCATTGAAAAGATTGAACTTCTTATTATGATTCAAGATAAAAATATAAAAAATAATTAATAGCGTCCCGAAAACATTCCATGGTACTATGCTCTTATTGTGTATGCACCAAAAGCAAGATAAATGATTGTATATGCATTTTTGTTCTTGTTAGACATATACATACACACTATGATACATCAGCTATTGCTCAAATGATGAGTAGTGTTTGTACTTTGTCGGCGGTGTAGCATCTTTAATACACCTTAAAGTCGATAAAATAGGTAGTTTCTACTCCTGCGTAGCGCTGGCACAAAAAAGTGTGACGACTGGTTTACCCGTTGTAATGTGGCCTGGTGTGTGTCATGTGTTGTTCCTGTCTTGGTAATGTGACCGTGTGTGTGTCATGTGTTGTTCCTGTGTTTGTAATGTGGCCGGGTGTGTGTCATGTGTTGTTCCTGTCTTTGTAATATCGCGTGCGCAGTGCATAGTCTTACAATGTAGACATAGGTTTATTGTAACGAAAAAAACCCCATAAAAAGTGTGATTTAATTAGATTTTATTAATTAACAAACAATCATCTGAAATCGAACTTTAGACGCATTGTTTTATATCCTCTATAAAAATACATTAATTTATCTCTCTATGAACTTTATGAAGTTGACGGACAAGCATTCATTGGCTGTAATATGGATATAATGAACGTGATAATTATATCGTCAGACAATCATCAGTACATTGTACTATATGACCCTACACTCGACTGTCTGTGTGCCATGTGTTGTTCCTGTCTTTGTAATGTGACCGGGTGTGTGTCATATGTTGTACCTGTCTTTGTAATGTGACCGGGTGGGTGACATGTGTTGTTCCTGTCTTTGTAATGTGACCGGATGGGTGACATGTGTTGTTCCTGTCTTTGTAATGTGGCCGGGTGTGTGTCATGTGTTGTACCTGTCTTTGTAATGTGACCGGGTGGGTGACATGTGTTGTTCCTGTCTTTGTAATGTGACCGGGTGGGTGACATGTGTTGTTCCTGTCTTTGTAATGTGACCGGGTGTGTGTCATATGTTGTACCTGTCTTTGTAATGTGACCGGGTGGGTGACATGTGTTGTTCCTGTCTTTGTAATGTGACCGGGTGGGTGACATGTGTTGTTCCTGTCTTTGTAATGTGGCCGGGTGTGTGTCATGTGTTGTACCTGTCTTTGTAATGTGACCGGGTGTGTGTCATGTGTTGTTCCTGTCTTTGTAATGTGACCGGGTGTGTGTCATATGTTGTACCTGTCTTTGTAATGTGGCCGGGTGGGTGACATGTGTTGTTCCTGTCTTTGTAATGTGACCGTGTGTGTGTCATGTGTTGTTCCTGTCTTTGTAATGTGGCCTGGTGTGTGTCATGTGTTGTTCCTGTCTTTGTAATGTGGCCTGGTGGGTGACATGTGTTGTTCCTGTCTTTGTAATGTGGCCGGGTGTGTGTCATGTGTTGTTCCTGTCTTTGTAATGTGGCCGGGTGTGTGTCATATGTTGTTCCTGTCTTGGTAATGTGACCGTGTGTGTGTCATGTGTTGTTCCTGTCTTTGTAATGTGACCGTGTGTGTGCCATGTGTTGTTCCTGTCTTTGTAATGTGACCGGGTGTGTGTCATATGTTGTACCTGTCTTTGTAATGTGGCCGGGTGGGTGACATGTGTTGTTCCTGTCTTTGTAATGTGGCCGGGTGTGTGTCATGTGTTGTTCCTGTCTTTGTAATGTGGCCGGGTGTGTGTCATGTGTTGTTCCTGTCTTTGTAATGTGGCCGGGTGTGTGTCATGTGTTGTTCCTGTCTTTGTAATGTGGCCGGATGGGTGGAATGAGTTGTTCCTGTCTTTGACGGCAAGTTTTAGTGTGGCCGGGTGTGTGTCATGTGTTGTTCCTGTCTTTGTAATGTGGCCGGGTGTGTGTCATGTGTTGTTCCTGTCTTTGTAATGTGGCCGAATGGGTGGAATGAGTTGTTCCTGTCTTTGTAATGTGGCCGGGTGTGTGTCATGTGTTTTTCCTGTCTTTGTAAAGTGGCCGGGTGTGTGTCATATGTTGTTCCTGTCTTTGTAATGTGGCCGAATGGGTGGAATGAGTTGTTCCTGTCTTTGTAATGTGACCGGGTGTGTGTCATATGTTGTACCTGTCTTTGTAATGTGGCCGGGTGGGTGACATGTGTTGTTCCTGTCTTTGTAATGTGGCCGGGTGTGTGTCATGTGTTGTTCCTGTCTTTGTAATGTGGCCGGGTGTGTGTCATGTGTTGTTCCTGTCTTTGTAATGTGGCCGGGTGTGTGTCATGTGTTGTTCCTGTCTTTGTAATGTGGCCGGATGGGTGGAATGAGTTGTTCCTGTCTTTGACGGCAAGTTTTAGTGCGATACCACTATAATAGGGCGAACATGCCATGATTAAAAACAGACACATTACTAATATACAGCAGCCTCCTAAGACATACTGCACATTCCTTCAATGTCACTGGTTGTTATTCGGATTATACCCAAACCTAACTGATCTCCGCTGATTTTTTTAACTAATCCAAAAATTAGCCAACAATGTCCGGTTTAGCAGCAACTAATGCATTATGTTTTAGAATCTCAACAAAAATAATGGCGCTAGCTTTCAGACATTATGAGTTTAAAATCATAGAAAATTCTCAATGGCTCTACAACTAAAACATATCTATTTTCGTATTGTGTAAGAAACCATGGAAAGAACCTGATTTGCGTCAGGAGACAATCACTTGCAGTTAGTACATGTAACATTAAAATACACAGAGAACTAAAAGTTACAATGTGTTTACAAGACACCCTTAGAATGTATTTGATGAATATGATTTAAGTTCACGACAACGCATGCCTTAAGCATTGGTTAAATCCCTGCAGTCGAACATTATTATCACTTAATTCTAGTAGGGAACATTTTTGCTTATCCATATAAAAAATGTTTGTAAGCTCATTTGTGATTGGTTAAGTATAAAATAAAGATTGTGTCATGATCATATTGGGCCTGGCTTATACATCTATCCCATGTTTATGAAACGTTCCTAAACACAAACTATCTTGGTTTACATTTACTCAAAATACCAGAACTGCTGTTCTAAGATTCATGCAAATCCGACAGGGCTTTCCAGACCAAAAGATATAAGACTTAAGTCAAGTTATAAAGTACACACAAACCTACGATTTATGGATGTTATCGGGTTTGTCGTCTCGTCATTGTTTCACAAATAGACAGGGAGATGGATGTATTCCAAACGTAAGAGAATTTCACTTTTTCTCAAACTCTACATAAAACGCGTTTGCAATGTTCAAAAACGCTCTGGGTTTTTCAGTCATAGAACACGTATACAAATTTCGGGATTTTACGTTAGGCTTTGTCTTCAAACTGCGACATAACAAACGTATTCTTGTATAACTTCAACTATACAAAATGGCTACTGTTTGTCCCAGCTTATCGGCAGAACCATTCCTCAACCAGGGCTATTTAGGGGCCGAGTTGATCCATAAGTTTGTTTTCTTTCTGCTTTGTGGTATTTACATGAGAAGGATCTAGGTGAAAGGTTTTGTCATTAATGAATGATAGTGTACTCCAGTAGTGACTGTAAAGATGACGTAGATGCTATGTCTTTACGTGGAGGTAAAATTAAACACACTAATACATATAACGGCGCCCCTAAAGGGGTGTCTCGACATCCTACCACAAGTCATCCATCTTTGGGCCGTGAGTTCGAATTCCATGTAGGGCAGCTGCCAGATACTGACGTTGGTCGGTGGTGTTTCTACGAATACTTCGGCTACTCAACAAACCTGGCACGTTCTTACATGACCATGGCTGTTAATAGGACGTTAAACAAAAAGATCTTTGATTTTGATCAGGGTCAGGGTATAACAAAAATAGATACGGTATATAAATTGCTTTTGATAAAACATGAAGAATAAAATATTAACCAAGACAAAATCCTATTCTGTAACAAATTGAATAACTTAATCATTCTTGACACAAATTCCTATAGTGTTTTTTGTTTATACAACATGTTGGATCATTTACTGCTTAGAAATCCACAAAAACGATGTTTCTATCCGATTTTGAAATTACTGAACTACATTAACCCCTCACTGCTAACCCCACAAGTCAAATTGAAATGTATTGGACCTATACCACGTTTAAAAGAACACATTTTTTGTTACGTTAGATTCGTTTTGAATTTACGACTCCTCTCGGAGACCGTCTTCTTGGTACACGTGCGATAGGCGTACGTTTAACCTCAAGCATGTGGAATTTATCCAGTACCCATATAGAACTGGCTTGGTGAAAGGGTGTACTTTTCTCAGATACATAAACTTTACATATGTTATGTACTTTAGGAACGAGAACTTTATGGAAGTGACGAACAAAATGTTGACGTGCAGTTTACTATGTAGCATGTAAATGTACATGTAATAATCAAGTGATAATTGCCTTAAAGCAACATTTTACCACCGCGTTGAAGAAATCACTAGTTTAAAGACGCTCCATCGCCGACAGAGCATAAATGATCTTCATCATTTGAACAATAATTGGTGTTTAATCGTATATGTATATGTAAAATTAACACAAAAAATATATAAAATAATTTATTTTGCTTTTGGTGCATGCGTAATCAGTATTTCATTCCATATAGGATATAGTGACACGGAATGGAATTAATCATTTTTTATATAATTTAACTTAAAGTAAAATTAGAAGCTCAAAATTTCAATGGTGGTAATGGTGTAAAGTAAGTCACTTTTGTAAAAATACCTAATCGTTTGCTCCAGTTTTTAATAGTGAAAAAATACTATTTGTCAGCGGTGGAGCATCTTTAAATAAAGGATACTTAATGATTTAGAGTAGACAAGTCCGTGTTTTGGACCGCCAGCAGAATGTCTTCAAACTTCGGTTTGATGGCAAATAGTAGAAAATATGCAATAACTATGTTGGGATTTTAGATAAAAGGAATCTAACCCGTAACAACTTTGATTATTTTGATTTTGTTTCTGCATGGATATTATTTTTTCGAAAGAATTTTCCCTAACTGAATTCTAGAAACATACGTGTATTGTATTGTACATCTGACTAGATATTACTTATTCCTAAAGAGGATTTTCCTTCCTTAGCTATCTCTTTTCTATGCCACTAATTTTGCCTCGTAGGGACGTTGTTTTTTATACTCTGGCTGAGACAACCTTAGTAGTTTAAGATGGTAGTTTCTGACTTTCTTCCTAAGCTTAGCGCTCAGCTGTTATGGGATGGAACGATTCTTTTCCCCACTATAATGATAACATACGAGTAACGTTATTTGGTGCCTTTGACAGTATGATTTAATGAGAAAACACTATACAATAGGAAAGAATTCTTTACTCACTATATCTTGTAGTCTCCAAAGGCAAAATCAACACGCGCAGCTTGCCAAATACACATGAGCTGTCTTTTAATGACCCTACCTGTTGACATGACATCTTGCAATATTCAGGAAAATAACTAAAACAAGTGACAGTGGTTGCTTATCCAATCAAGAGTAAACAGTTAAGACAATAATAAATTGTTAATTTGTGAGTTTGTACGTTGTTTCCAGTTAGATGCCCACAGGTTGCAGTACATTTGACCTTTGTGGTTCCTGTGGAGAGGCGGATGTGATGGATTGGATCACCGCTTACCTCTGACACGGTCGGTCGTTACCCATAAGTCTTCCACCTAATACAATTCTCGCGCTGTAGCAGGATCAAACTAAATAGCTGTTAGTCTGAGTGATAGGACATGCACACTTTCTTGCACAGACGGCCAAGCTCTTTTACCAGGAAAAGTCCACCGAATACAATGCACTTTTGTACTTTATAGCACTTTAAATTTTCTTATACGGGGCATGTTTGTGGAGGTCAAAGTTCGCGGTTCAAGTATTTTGTGAATTACATAGTACTAGTGTTATTTTAATATTATAATATGTCAACAGATTTATAAAGATTTCGCTAGTGTCATTTTTTTGGTTCTCAGTTATAACGCAAATAAAGCGAAAATACAGCACCCCACTAAATTTTACTTCTGTGCAGTATTAGATTGGTTGATTAATTCGTCCAACTTTTTATTTATAATAAGAGGTCCATATGGACTAACGGTCACCTGAGTTCGGATACAGAATAAAAAATGAGCCGCTAAGCGTGGCATTATCCCCCGCGCCCTGCAGTTGGTATAAGAACATCAATACATCAAAGTAACACTTATTTCAAGAATAACTTTAAATGTATGCGAATATTGTAAAACTGAAGAAAAATAACAGCAGGTAACAAAAAGAAACAGTAATTTGGTATTTTTGACGGAGTTTCCATGGTAACAGGAAAAAATCCAAAAATAAAAGGTCCGCAATAGTAAAATTCACGACTAGGGCAATTGTCTGATATATACAGAAAACAAAGACATGTAAGCACTATATTTTGGCCTATCAGGATTTTGAAGTCAGTCAGTGATTTTATCAATTTAACATTAATCTATGAAGAGGATTTGATTCCATTTCATCTGTTACATTTCCTATGAAAATAGACCAATTAATGCTCATAAATGTGTTTTCCATATATAAAATATAGTAAATTTGACCCCCTCCCCAGGGGGAAATCTGAGACCCAAGGGCAATGAAATTCACAAATTTTGGAGAGTGCTTTATGACCTTTCAATTAAATTGAGAGTATTTGGTTTCAACACTCTGTGAATTCAGAAGAAGATTTGTGAAATTGTAGCCATTTTGACCCCTCCCATAGCCCCCTGGGAGTTGGGACCATATAATTCACAATTTTGATTGGCCTTATGCTTTAGAAGGTTAGTGAAAAAATTCATTGAATTTGCTCTAGCAGTTCGGGAACAGAAGTCGAAAATGTAAATTGTTTACGGATACACGACGCCCGATGACGGACAAAAGGCGATTAGAAAAGGTTACTTGAGACTTCGTCTCAGTTGACTTAAAATAACAAATAAATAAATGAATCAATTTGAAATATATTTTGTTTTTTGTATCTGTGATTAGTGTATACGAGTTCTTTGTTCCGATTTCCAAACGACAATTATTATTATTGTCTGTCTGCTAATCTTCTGATAATAATACAAATTGATTTTATTGTCAAAAAGCTTCAGAAATTATGATGAAAGAAACGCTTGGTAATACACATTACAGTGTGAAAGTTAAATAAGAGCATAGTTTGCATTCGTACTGTTGATAACGACGTATTATATCTTGCCATGCGCCCAATCATGAAAACGATCATGTTAAAAGATAGCTGAATAGCATTTTTGTTAAATATATATGGGATTACTGAAATCACATAGCAATTGAATATACAGTCCATTTCAAAATCTTTACTTTATCTCCAAATAACAAATTTTATTAAATTTGGGGGGAAACTGGAACCAATGGAAACAATGCATGTAATATTGAAAATCGTATATATTATATTCACTGCTATGAGATCATATATTATCTGGAATAAATGCCTTCTCCACGTTTTGGTCGCGCCTCCATCAGGTGATCCATTGTCAGACATGTAGTTCTGGAGTGTGCTGGAGATACCGTATTTAAGTAGGCCGCCTGATAGATAGCCCTCTAACCAGCCTATTGTAACCCTATTATTGCTATTGTACAAACAGATATGATATATACATCAGCCATTGCAATATTTTCAAAAAGGTCAGCCGTTCCATAACTCAGTTTCTAAATCACCGGCATCATGCAACCTGACAATGATGTACGGGCAGGCTAGCATTCATATGTATGTATACGCGGAAGAAGCCATTGTTACCAGGCAATATCGCCCTAGTCAGGCAAGGCTTCGTGCTTGAGCGGAAACTAAATTTTATGTGCTAAATATTCATGTCGCAGCTTTCATGTTCATCCATTTCTATCTTGGCTGCAACCTTTAGGTAGGCTTAATGATCTATTTGTCAAGCGCTGGCAGGTCTTCAGCGAGAAGCCGTAGTGGTACCGCACAGGGGCAATTTGGTGGGCTGGAACATGCAATTGTTAAAATGGCTAAATAGATATTACTGAAGTATATTACTGAACAACAATTTCCGGTAACTAAAAGGTTAAAAATATAAATACATGTTAGGGGCTTTAAACGTCTTGATACCACTTCAAATAATTAGATACTATTTTACTATTTCACAAAAAAATAGTGTATATTGCGATACACAACAAGTTCTTTTGTGATTTTTTTAACATTGATTTACGCAAGATTCCCAGAACACATGGGATGGGTCTCCGACAATGTATAGGATCAAGTGTCAGGCACATGTTGATGGAACGAATTACAAATCCACCGGTCAATCTATGTTTGGAAGCTATCATGAATCTAGTTAAAGCCAGAAAGTGGACGTTGCAAATATTGCATTATTATGAACGAGCCGCGTGGAGGTTTATATTCTCCATTATAATAACTTTGTTGATTTTGATTGGCAAACTATCAACAACGCTCACGAACGAACAGTTCTATAATTACAATAACGTATTCAGTATTCTGAAACGCATTACTGCATAAACAGACAAGGGTCAAGTGTGGAACAGTCAGCTTGATGGTAAAAGGTATCTACTTTCGCTGTTCAACACTTTCGTTGTAATGGGATATCCTTGTATATTTCCAGTGCATATCGGAGATCCCCATTTTGTATCAACCCAGCCTTCCTGAAACATCGACAGGCGAGTGCTGCCGGAGACACCCGACTGAGTAGCCAGCACGCTGTTCGTGTCATTGCATATCACGAAGAAATCACAGAGATGCCTGCTTTATCAGCTTAAGATACACATCGCTTGACCATCTCACAGAGTCAACTGACCACTGATTTGTCCAAGGACATCCATGTGCGGTCAGCTTCCTTCTCACAAGTAATTACAAATGTGGGATAGACAATCGAAACATAATGGACATCAACAAGTCAAAACATTTATTTCAGTGTATTATGTAACGTCATTGTACCCAAATTGATACCAATACACGTAGATTTCTCTGATATGACATTTGTTGTTTGGTATGCTTCACTTTTTTCTGTTTTGTTTTCAAGAAGAGCATACAAACTTTATTTTTATGCTTTGTTTTTTCTTATTACAGTGCTTATTTTTATTGTTAGAATGATTTATATCATGTCTCGAAATTTCTAGTTTTGTCACATGATGTGTACCCAAATTGATACCCAGCAAGAAAAAATGTATACAATTAAGAAAAATCAATTTATATAGATTTTTGTGATTTTACTTTATAAAGGGGACATTGTTGCATTTATTATAACAAGTTATACTGAATACAGTTATGCATTTTACTGTAAAAATTGTACAAGTGTTTTCACAACAGTACCTGTGCTAATTTGGTACTCTGTAACACCACGTAATGACTTGTGTTATATTTCAATGATTTAAATTCAGTTTTCTGTGGCATTCACATAAGCTTATATAGTTCCAATGTGGTGTGTATGTCAAAAGACCCCTATCAATTATTTTTAATGATTGTAAAAAATTTCAATGTAAAAAAACTACAAACATAATTATGAATCAATCAAGTTACAAAATACTTGAATCTAGTAACAGTTTTAGTAAAAATTAAGATGGAGAAATAACGCTATACAAAGAGCAATTTGCACGTGACTAAATAAAAAAATAATGTGTGGCAACTATATTTTATCTATTTCTGTTAAGTGCTTATATCTTAAATTTCATTATTTAAGAAAATTTTCTTTGAGAAGGCCTTACGCTTTGAAAAAACCACTATTATAGTACAACTAGTAATTGTCGCACGGCCACATTTCTAGGGATTAACACGTTTCAGACAGAGTTATCAATTTCAAAGTTAACAACAAAAATAGTTACATAAAACGAAGTGTAATTATCAATAAATGATAAAATCTTTGGTATCACCTCTGAGAAATGAGGTAAACTTTAACAGCACAAATGCTTTAGGTATTTTTTCAATCAGGGTATCAATTTGAGTACAATGACGTTAGACATAATGTGTATGTGTAGTAAACCGCAAGAAACAAATTCGGTCAGCTGCTTATGGTTGTATTTGATCCAATTAAAGTCTTTCTGTGATAACTGTGATAAGTGTCTTCTTAGTGATGAGCAAACTAATCTTAGCCCTGATATGTAAATGCAGACAGCAGATACCAAAGTTCACGTGCCATTCCTCCGCCAAACCACGTCCAGTCTGACATGTTCAACATTACCACCGACATGCATGTAGAGTATATCTAATCAGAGTCAGTCAAGATCGATCCGGCCACTTACAGGTCACGTTAGGACAGTCACTACGGACGCTGGTCTACACAGATGACCGGAGATGACCTGCGATGTGGACTTAGGCGAGTCATTGATGAATCGATCAGCATCATGCTGGCCTGACGTTTGTTGTGTGTAACAAGGTTAATATAACACCACCATAAACAAATCCGATTACTGACTAATTTCGAATGTCTTTCTCGGGATCGCAGAGTTGGGACAAGTAAGCGTCGGTAGTCACTTCTACAATCTAGATTAATAACTTTGGATCGAATAAAATTTTATATTCATAAAACGTTCCTGAGATTTGGTATGGAATTTCAATCTAAATATTGAAGCCCTGTTTAGATAATTAAAAAACCTTTTGGTACTTTGTCACTTCTTGTCCCTGATAAAATATGTTGTTTTTTCTATGTCATGCGTTATAAACTAAATGTCCCAACAAACATTCACGTGGATTTTAGATATTTTCGTTTCAACTACATGCAATATTACTGTGTATTACAAATATTGAAATTATTATGTGATAGTTCCTTGTTCAAATTGGAATTCGGCGTTGTTTTCAAAGAACATGAGTTTGTTATAACAATTATATCCAGTCAGTAATAGTTACTAGTCTGGTAGGCAGCTAGTCTGTACTGTCACAATATTGACTTTGCTTGCCCACAAAACAGTTAGCGCATGAGCTGTAATACACTTAGGAATACAGAGCCGTAGGGCACCTTCCGGACTTAATGCTGGAATACAAAGAGTTCAGGGAACTTGTTCTAAAATAGAGCAAGGTGTTAATTAATTTTTGAAGTAGCTCACTGTGTGAATTTGTGATGAGGCGTCCCTATTACCTCTGCCTCAGAATCTGGCAAAGTCTCGCGGTATTGGCACGAGCCGCCACGGAAAGAAGGCACGTTCTAATTGATCAAATCCCGGGCAACGATTGGCTAATTGGTTCGATGGCTGTAAATCGAGGTAATCCTTGCAAACTTGGTATTAATTGGAACAGTTGGGCCATAAAATTCCTATCGATCGACGTCGTTCTCACCGAGTAGTGGCGACCTTAGTGACCTTGCACCCTTCATTCTCTGTACCTGCTGCTAGGCAAAGAAACATTCATGAGAAAGGATAATAAAAATACGAGGATTTCGTAAGTTATTACATTAAACTTGTATTGATGTGCTAATGTGAAAAAACAGGATTACAACACATGAAGCCATCTCTTTTCCATATTTCAACGACTATAACCCGTGTGAATGTCCAAACACATAAAAGAAATGTTAACAAGTAGCTCGGGTTTGTTAACCAAACAGTTGTGGCCTCTGTCAATATTTACATGAGATTGGCATATCTCTGTGTGAATAAATGGTCATACAGTCTGTCAGACTCAGACAAAATATTCACTTTTCCTTCATTTTCTTATAAATCTTAACATTATACTGGAATCCGTTTGTCTGTATGTCTGTCTATAGACACAACATTGTCCAGCGATCCTCCTAAACTACTTCACGGATTTTGATGAAATCTTTAACACAGGACCCTGACATAAAGGGGAGTTGAGTAAATTATATAGGGTTTTGCAGTGTCCGTTATTGATGGAGTTATTGCTAAATTTGTGCATCTGGGGTGTTAGTTGTCCACTCAGTTCTAAAACAAGCATTTAAATTCAAAGGAAATATTCAGTCATATTTTTATTTTTCCTTTGTGAAAAGTTATTTTCCTGGCAACTAGTCGATGCTGTATATGTTTTCGAAGAATTGTAATTGCGCTAATAATCTCTATCTCAACTGAAACACAGTACACATCATTAGAACCAAGGTTGCACAAAAAATAGGCACATGCAAATCATTCGACTACAAAGAATAAGCCATCGACAGTGAAGAATGGAGTTAGTGTTTTTAAATTTTGGAATATGTTGTAAGGTAACGATGTAGAGGGATTGAACGTTTCATTATGCCAATTCATATTGACTAAGCACGTCTGTGAGTGGCTTTCCGAGCGAAGAGATTACTATCCCGGAATACACGTAAAGCGGTTCAATAATTTTACTGATTGCTTGTTTGAATAGTCGGAAATAGTCTCTCCATATACCCGATACACAAAATGACGGTAATTAGTGAACATCAATTCTTGGCTGATTTTAGCAGGATAATATGTTAAATAAACGTCTGGTCCTTATATCGAGTATTTAAGGATTGGGGTATGGACACGGCTCGCGCGCGTTTGTCTTCTCTGTAATGCGATGACCTCCATTATACACTGACCAGACAAACCGTCTTATTTATGTCCCAGCAGACTTATTCGCATATTAAGTGATTTCCAACAGGAGGCGGAAGTGTGCATAAAATATAGAGAAATGACACCGGCCGGACTCTCCAAGACAATGTTTCTGTGCTTGTTATCCATCAAAAATCGCTCTACAGACGTAATTCATCATGCGGTATATATTTAAAGAAGATGAATAAAGTATACCAGCTTTGTCTGATAATAAATAACGAATACATTTTGCATTTGAAACGACAAGTAATATTTATTCTATTAGTTGTCATTAGTTAGTTATTTTCTTATCTAATAAGACCACATTCATTATGTATTAAGAATGTATCAACATTGTCTTCCGTATCAGAAATGTGATGATTACCTAGTTACACTAATACATAAGATTCGTGAAATACCGATACTCAAATATATCCGACTTAAAATTGAACCTGCAGCTCATATAACACACATCGTCACATACACCTTAGTACCTTAATTAAAATCAGTCAAACCAATGTTACGAATGAGACTATGAAGTAAGCCAAAGCCACAGATCTGTAAAAGGTTAATTGTTTGCTTATTCAACTGCTAAATTATCGAAGTATTTCTTACAGATTGTTTGTATACATGTTGATCGTTTCCAATCCAAACGCATTAAATATAAAAGACAGGTAATGTCGTACTTTAAATTTACTTTTCATTACAACTAAAGGTGTAACACAGTGTTTCTCACGCGGATCCCGCTGGCACTTCTGTCAAGACCCGAATTTTAAGCAATAATAAAAAATTACAGTATGACGCCTGTGTAATTGTTTTATTTTGTGTGATTGAGATACTTCGGTATATGACTTATGGACAGATAGAAGCTGTGTTTGACAAGTGAGATACGAGTGTCATGTACAAGCAGTACCCGACAGAACAACGGTGTGACTGTGTTCTTTAGAGAGTATATCAACATACGGTTCAGTGTGGCAGTGCCAAGCACAATATCAATATAATGTTGTTTGTTACTAGTGATATATGTTACAGTATTTCAATGTTTATTTTCTATTGTCATATTTACTCTGGAACTATTTCTTCCTCGTTGTTCCTAGAAATGTTGTCATTTACTGAAAAGACAATGCAGGTAATCTACTTAATTTGCCCCAGTTCTTTTCCTTAATAATTTTATCGATTTTGGCTTTGATTTTCTTTGTTTTTAAATATTTTGAAGACTACTTCTGCTAATGTATACAAGTCGCATCGCATCATCGAATAACAACGAAGTCCCTGGGTATAGGAAATTTGTTTTGAAATAGCATATATGCTATTACTTAGTCTTGACTGTATTTGGAAAAAAAAAAAAAAAAAAAAAAACATTGGCACGGATATAACAAACAAACGTAGTTTTCCAAATTATTAGTCAAATAAGCGCATGCGCCGGAGAAATAAAAGATCTGTTGCACCAGTTATCGCCTTGGCTTCCATAGAACAGTGTAATTTCGCAAATGTTACGTATACACACATAACTATATATCTAGTTTTTTACGACTGTACAAATACTAAAACCTTGAATATTGATCCAACGGTATCCAAAGGCAGAACCTACTCCCAATAAAACATGAAGTTGTAAATTTCAGGAAAATAAAAAACCCAGCATAAAGTCTTTTCTAATCAGTGTAATAGAAATCACGTTGACACTTAACAACCACAGATGTCGTTAAGTCTTCCGACAGACACCGTTATTGTCCGGGCCTGCTCATTAAACACATTAGGTAAATGCCAATTAATGGTGTCCTATACAGTCCCCTCTTTGGACCCCCTTGCTATCACTTTACATGTGTTCCTCAATATTTCGTATAGGAATACTCTGGTCCCTACTGGATGCTTTGATAATATTTTTACATCAAGTTTAGCCTCATCCCAAGGCGTTCCTCTTTCCGGTACGCTACAATAACCTTCTGATTGAGGTTTCTGGTATAACCCATTTTACTTTACCTGTGGTTTTAACTTCCTACATATAGCTGATTGATCGTGTCCCTTTCATTTATCCTTGAATCTGGAAACTGTGATAGTAAAAGTCGACTTGTTTTCTTAGTCTACTTGTTTCATTAAACAACGTCATATTAACGGTCATGTTTATTTAAAATTGCTCCACCGCTGACAGAGCATAAATGATATTCATCATTTGAACAATAATTGGTGTTTAATCGTGTATATATATGCCTAATTAACACAAAAAATAACATAAAATAATTTATTTCGCCTTTGATGCATGCACAATCATTACTTCATTCCATATATGATATAGTGCCAAGGATTTTTTTCGGGATGCAATTAATTATTTTTCATATTTTTAACTTGAAGTAAAATTAGAAGTTCAAACTTTTTCATGGTGGTAATGATGTAAAGTAAGTAACTTTTGCACTCGAAGAAAAATTCTAAATCGTCAGCTCTTGTTTTTGATAGAGACAAAATACCATTTGTCAGCGGTGGAGCATCTTTAAGGATTAATGTGGTGTGAAGTGCGAGGTGTGTGTTCTGTGATGTTTTCGTGTTGTGTTTTCTTGTATAGTGGAGTTCTGGGATTTTTATAGTGATATAGCAATGAAGCATACCACCGAAGACACCAAGCAACACACCACACCCGGTCACATACTGACAAAGGGCAAACCAGTCGTCCCACTTCATTCTGAGCGATAAGCAGCAGCAGAAACTCCTACTGTTATAAACTATTGTGTGTCTCGGCTGGGGGAATGAACCCAGAACCTTCCTCACAGAAGCGAGAGCTCAACTGAAGGCTAAACCTGAGGTGGTGTCATGGAAAACATTAGGAAGAATGAAGGAAGTTACAAAAATAACATCCTAAATTTAGGTATATTCATACGCCCTACCTGCAGAGCAATCAATGTCATCTTGACATGTGCACCTTATCCCTTTGTCATTTTGAGCTTTTCAGTTGAACGTTTAGTCCTGTGAGGCAGGCTACGAGTTTTGTTTGTCCATCAAAATGGTAGTTTCTACTTCTGGTAAACGCCTTCCATATAGCCGTGTGACGACTGATTTGCTGTAGATATGGCTGGATAGATGTGTTGCGCTCGGTGTCTCGGTCGAGCTTAACGCGTAAAATTGGTAAGAGTTATACTCTGACAAGAATGGACAACAAAATCATCCCTCAAAACTAACACCCACTCACCACACACTTGAGATCGTCTTAAATGACCTCAGTTGTTAACAGGACGTTATACATAATGAAGCAGCCCGTCAACAATCCAATTAAGTCAAACCCGGTAGAATTATAAATTTTAACACAGCAACTACCTAAACATTAATATCACCATACATAATTAATTTCTATACATGATACTTTATTCCCTTTCTAAAGACGACAGCAACATGTGTCTAGTAGGCTTTAGATCTGCAGTATTGGAGCTATATCCCGCTGTGCATTGTTGACTTATTGAATGGGTTTGGGCAAGACATGGAGATAGATATCTGTATTTCCTCTATTTGTACGAATACTACAAAAATAATCCAAAAAAATGAGTTAGAAAAGGGTGGACATTATAAATAAAATATTATTGTCACTAATTACTATACACTGACGGCACGATGGCCATATAATTTACTAGGATATATAAATTGCATAAGTCTCTCATATAGTAACTTTATCATCTTTGATATCAATATAATGTCTACTACCTAGTATGACTTTTGCCTTTCTTGTTTCGTCCAGGTCTGAGAACGTAATATAGTTGTTCTAAGTATGTTAATGACATTATCGAATAACATATCTCGTCTTTCAAAAAGCTTGCACCATTGAATTAGGAAATCAACTATTACATTACTCCCTTGCTATCCACAATTAACATATCCCTATTTCGTTGACACACAAATGACAGCATTATCATCTCTGTAAGTTTCCAAATGTACCTTGGATATTTTTCGTCAAATTGCCACAATGGGTGCATTGGTTTAAATATCTGAGAAGACATTAAGTTCATGACGTTTTTCCAACATAATTTCCTAGTCGTGCCTCCTAAAGAAAGAAATCGTCAAAGAAACTACTAATTTTATATTTCATATGCAACCTAATGATATGATCCGGAATAAATCCTGACGTCATAGTTTCATTAATGAAGAAATCGCACATACGAGCACTAAGGATCCGCTTCCATAGAAACCTCTACTTAGCCGATTCCAAAATATTAGTATCTACTTGTCAACGAGGGACTGAATATCATACACGATAGAGAGTCCATCATGTAGCATAATATTATACTGAGAAATGTAGTTATCTAGCATTGTGTTAAGGACATTTCTTCTTGGCTACTCTGAACCGGCAACCTTCCACATCAAAATGTGATGATATTGAATTACTTATATATATGTTTATGCTATGGATATTTTTATAGCATGGAAAACTATTCTAGTTAATCCCTATAGTTCAGTCTAACCACCACTAAGCATTTCTTGATGGACTCCTTTTACTACGATATAAAACGCTGACGTATTTTGTACGTTATGAAACGATAATTTCCCAAGCCAATAGAAATCGGCGTTTACAAGATTAAATTATTCAGCGAGGCAAACAAATTCGTTTTTCTTGTGACCGGGACACGTTTGAGCAAGCAACATCACGGTTAGAAACATATTTCAATTAACTGTTCTATATTTCCTTTATGGTCTCTGTATCCTTGAATAAATAGGAGGTTAGTGTACATTTTCGGTAGATCTGCCTAAAGTGGTGATAGGTTCATTTGCCCTTATGAACCTGTTTTTAAAAATCGTCTGCTGGTTCACTGCGTTAATCAGCCCCATTGAACCTGAAATAATTACGTTATTGCGTATATGATACGGTGTACGTTAGTAGTAGTTTTTATCACGCACATAAAAGCAGTGGATATGGCATTACACTGGGTGAAAGATGTTAACCAGAGGGTTCAAATACATAAATCAATGAACAGATCAAATATGTAATCGTGAAATAGTAGTGTGATTAGATGTGCTGACATTAACCAGTGATATCCTAAAATATGAAAAAGAAAAAGCTCAGATCAAAATTAAGTTCGACTTCGACCACTTTGACCGAATGGAATGAATCATGTAAAACAGTATATCATTAACATTACTTTGAAACAGATATGTATATCAATATATTGGTATCATAATAAATATATTGAGATATAATTTGGTTTGGGCATCTCATGGTATGATATTTACATGTCAAGTGATAATATCACGAGGCTTAGGATAGCTCAATATAGAATATACCATTCCGTTACAGAGTATTGATGAAGGGCTCTAAGAACACGAAGTTACAGAACTCTCCACATCTCTTGGGAGTTAAACATTATAATGGACAACAGACCTATCAATCAGAGGCCCACTGGGTACAGAATGTAAATATGAGTCTGTGGTTTCCTTAGACACACAAAGGAGATTTTGTATTTAGCGGTTTGGTAACCATCTCACAAATATGATTAATGGCCATAATCCATGAAAGACAAACTACAATGTTTATCATTGAGGCACTGCCAAGTCTCTGGTGGCCATCTAACCAACGCAACTGTGGTCTTCGTGAATATGTTAGTGATACAGCAAAGTAACCATCGAATTAAGTAGGGGATATTACGGACAGAAGGGGGAACGCCAACGGCAGGTCGGACCGGTGGCAGTGATGAATAATACAAAAGACAGACAGTACTGGTGAATAATAATTTTATCACGTGCAATATAAACCAGATTTATACAAGAATGAAGGCGATCCATATGGGAGCAACTTATTCATATCACGTGACAAAAATAGACCGTACCGGACAGGGTCTAGTGACACGCTATATTCCTCATGATAATTACAGACTGACCAGGTCATCCTTTTGTTTTAACGGTCATTAGCGTCATAGAGTCAAGTTCCGGACATTCTGCATCCCATGGGAACATCTAATACCCGGATGGTGCTTCCGGTTTCGCACTGCTTCATCGCATTTGGCAATTCCATACCATGTATGGTTCCTTCTGCCGTACATTTGTAACACGGTAATATATGATTGCATCATGATGCGTGCCTGTTGTCCTGATGCCTGGTTTCGCAAAACCAAGGCTTGACGACCATTTTGCTTAGGATTAAATTGCGAACGTTTCCGTTGATGAGAACACAGCATTTAACGACTTCCGGTTAAATTGATCGTTAAGTGATCATCGTTTTTCAGCATTTCTCACTTCTTTTCCTTCCATTTTGTAAAACATTCCGTTTACCCAGATCCTCTCACCCTCATATCGATTCGATCAGTAACAGGTTTTGTTCCACGTGTTGGGAAGTATGCGGCATGATTGACTTATCTTAATCACCTCTGTTATCGATCTGTGGTTTTTGAGATTTCGATGGTATCGCATTTTGTGGTTTATGTGATTGACCTTGATTTCAGTGTTATTGGTTTTAGATTTTCCTGACACTGCATTAATGTTTAGACTGGCAGGATATGCACCCGGTCTTACTTAGATCTGATAAAACACAACTTTATCACACATTTATACAATTCATAATAATAAAGTGTCATTCGGATGACCTCTGCGGTTATTTGACAGGTTCGAGACGTGCCGATTGCGATCGCTCGATAGACTGTATGGCAACATGGCGGCCATATTTCTACCGATTATAAAGGCGTTCAAGTCATAAAATCACCGATCTCCGTCTAAAGAGTGCATTGATGACTGATAAACACTAAACAATGTAATAGTGAGTCAATAATCTAAGCAGTTTGTGTTTATCAAGACAAAAATATGATACTCAAGTTAGAGCTCACTCCATTAGCCACCAGTCTTGACAATGACTTTAAAACATGCATTTCCGGCTTTAACAACGGCGACGAAGCCTTATCTCGTTAGATCCAAATGTTGATTTCCATTTAATCTGATCCATATCCATTTCGAGTCAGGATTTAATTTTAGCTGTAAAACGGAAAATCAATAGATATCAAGCCGTTTAATCAAAGCATTCTCATCAGTATATTTCCGATCAGATTTTTAAACTACATGTATCCTTATTTTTCTGTTATACGACTTGGCTTGTAATGAAGTTCTATATTTTTCTCATCACATTGATTACGCTCTGTTTATGTAGGGTTAATCGTTACCTAACTAAAGAGACTTTAAATAGAACACTGACAATTACATATATCAAGGGAACCAGTGGATCAGGCTCTTTTTGTCCAGTAGTGACCTGTTATAATCCAAGCTTTTCCGTTTTCCATGATTTGTTTTTGAACGTTTCTGTGTCACACCGTGCGTTAATGAATAACGACTGGTTTGCCCGTTGTATAATTTCACCGGTAATGGTTTGCTCTCTCGGAATCTTCGGCAGCATGTTTCGGCGAGATATCAGCATAAACCCGAACAGAATTCGAGTAAATCATTGTATAAAATTAGCAGGATAACTGAACTCAAGGCATGATAACCATACTGATTCGATCAATTTTTATGTGTTAATTAACGTTTTTGCTGGGTTTTTTTAATTTTAATCCTAGGTTGGTCCGAGGACATTTTGATTTTTTTAACTTCCATCATCGTAATAATAATACATCCCCTTTATCGCACTTAAGTCACTGTTCTCAACCAAATCCCTCTTTTCAATGATCGCTATTTCGGGAATTCATGCAGTGCAGTTTGAGGAGACACAATACATGGTATATAAGGGAGGCTGTGATTAAATGACCTTTTTTGTTTGATTAATTAATTAACGTCCTTTTAACAACCAGGGTCATGTAAGGATGGCCTCCCACGTAAGCGGTGTGCAGAGTGTATGTAGTGTGCGGTGTGCAGCGTGTATGTAGTGTGCGGGGCGTGTTATGGGAGACTGCGGTATATTCGTGTTAAATGACCATGGATATCAATAGCACATTAAACTTCAACCAAATTAAACCGTGCGTTAGGAATGGTCAATAAGGTTTTATATCAATAACCAAATATTATCCGGTGTTGGGTAAATAACTAGCTCTTTTACATGCCATATTTTCTCTGTAAGAAGTAGATATTGATTTCCCCTTTATATAACTGCATCAGGGTCTATCCTTGCGATATAGTTTATTGTTACTACCATGGTTTCATTGGACAGTGGTATATTGTGACCTAGAAACTTCTTGACTTATATCTGATTTTTTTATATCTGCAAGTTCAAAGTATGTTTTCAAAGAATGATGCAAGACCATAAATCTATCCTAAAAGGTATTTTTGGTTTGTTTGATTAAATTAACGTCCTATTAACAGCAATAGTCATATAAGGACTTCCTCCAATGTATGCAGTGTGTTGCGTATATGAAGTGCGGGTGTGTGTTTTGGGAGACTGTGATATATATTTGTGTTGTGTCTTCTTGTATAGTGGGAGTATTGCCCTTTTTATAGTGCTATATCACTGAAGCATGCCCATAATTCCGCCAAAACACACCCCATCCGGTCACATTATACTGACAACGGGCAAATCAGTCGTCTCCCTATCTTTAAGTTGAGCCTTCCTCACAGGAGCGAGCGCTCAACCAAAGTCCAAAATTGAGGTGGTGTCGAGGCAGACGTTAGGAAGAAGAAAGTAAGGTAGGAAGACAAAAAAGATGAAATTCTAAATTTAGTTGCCTTTTACCCTTACGCCCTATCTGCAGGGCCAGTTTAATGGATATTTTTTCGATAAAAATGGATTGTCTACTCAATATATGTAAATGAACAGTTCGTGTATCTACAGAGTTGTGTCCGAAATGGTCAAACGTCCAGTGACCATGTTCCATTTCTGAGAACGTATTCCTAATGATGGTGCAAAGTCTTTAACCCAATATCTGATAGATAGCTCGCGGCATGCACGTGATAATCTGGCGTCAGGGGGCGACTGTACCCTTCCTTACAGGAGATATACTTAATCATTGTTATAGTAATAAATGCCATGTGAGTAAACATTAAATCATAACTATCGTAATTACACATACGATAAAACTGTAGTCACAATTAATGTATCCAAGGTTTCTCCGCACTCCCAACATACCAGGTAGATTCCGGTGCCGCATTTCTACCGAACATCACATACAACACAAGATCATCCGCGAGAATTAAATGTGGAATTTGCAATACATTAATGAATTATCATGCTGGTAATAAATGTCTCTACTATTCGACGACCGATTACCATCGTATGCCCATCAATTAGCCTATTATCATTGTAAATGATCCAGTATCCTAGACAATAATTACACGCAATTACAGCGGCTGATTAGATGGACACACCTGAGAGAATGTACGGAAACTATTCATCATAACAATAGTCCCTTGTCCCGCGATAGAAATTCCAAGATGCAATAATACTGCAGCTGATGAATGCAAAAATAGAGATGTTTTACAATACAACGCAGATCGCAGAAGTTCTTGACGCGGTTTAAAGAGGAAAGACAACACGTCCTTCGGAACCTCTCACTCAATGAATCCGGGTGACGTTTGCCCTTTATATACATTTAAGACAGGAAAATGAAAATTTCTATAAATAACATCGGATCGAAACACTCGTTTCGCATTACGAATATTTTGACACCAGAAGCCATTCCTGCAATTGAAGTAGGAACAGGAAGATTAACGGCCAGACTGGGATTCGAACTAGGAACCCTCCAAACATTAGTCTAGTGTTCTACCTTATCAGAATGGCTGCCTTTCCAGTCAGCCGTCTTTATGTTCTATCTCTATCGCATTATCGTTTATTACATGATACTGGTGTGTGCATTTTAAGCTAACCGGACATAAAAGGTGGGATAAACAAACATTTCTGCAATAATTAGATGTTGGCGCACGTGATCAAGAATAAAAAAACTGACCGTTACGAGTCTGCGAAAGGTGGTTAAATGGCTCACATTATGGATATCGAACAAACTGTTATAATGATTTGGGGAATCTGGTTGAGCTGACGTGCAAACTGACCGATTGTGTTCGGCCATGACTCTCGCGAGACCCCATTCCTTAGTTGCTAATAACCGATTACAGGCGATGATAGGCTGTCCTAATGACCACACGTGCTTACCGTGAATGTCTGGACGATCAGCCTTGATGTAACTCCGCGTGAACATTTCTGTCTAATTGATATCATCACCTATCGTAAAATTCTGTAGTTATATCTAGCTAAAATACATAGACGGCAGTATCTCCATTTGCACACGTTTTTAGTAATCTGAAAATTACCATAATTTGACTATATTATAATTGGAGTAGTTAAGGATGTTCTCCTCTGAGAAGTCAAAATATTCTTGTATTAAACGTTTTTTTCTCATATTGATTTTTGGAAATAGGAGTTCATACCATAAAAGAAAACGTAAGAAAAACATGTCCGTGTGCTCGTTTTTGAGCTATTGTCATTCAAAGATACCTAGTTGACAAAATATTTGATTTTGTGGGAATTTTGATGTTTTGACACCATACACGAGAGATAAAAGCCATAATGTCCTAATGATGTGTTCTTCTTCCAACTGCCTCTTGATAGCACCTCACGTTTGTCTTTAGGTTGAGCAGTCTCCTAGCCCTGGCCGATACTAACCATAGTCTATCATAGTGGGAGTTTCTGCTCCTGCTTAGCGCTGATCATCAAAGGGATGGTGGGACGACTGGTTGGCCCGTTGTCAGTATAATGTGACTGAGTGCAAGAGTTTCACTATATAAGAAATCACAACACGAATATATCACAGTCTCCCAAAATATGCAACACTCACTCAATACACGCAACAAACCGCATACTTGGGAGGCCGTCTTTACATGACGCTGGCTGTGAAAAGGACGTTAATTTTAAAATCGGACAAACAAATCTAACCCAAATCTACCAGCTTTGATGATTTAATGGCAGGAGATGATTCTTTACATGAAAAAGTTCTTTAGCTCAAGTGAATAACCTTATTAGCACTTCGTAATGGTATTATGGGGTGTATGCACAACGTTATGCAATTATTTAAGAACTCATAATTCAGTTTCCGGAGACATTTCCTGATACCTTTAGAGTAGAATCGATAACATGGCCGCTTGTATTATCTTCCACGTGGGTAAGACGCCCTATGTTTAATGTTAACTGTATGAAATATATCAATGTGGTATGTTGTAGCTACTGTAATATTTATTTCAAGAACAAAAAAATAAGTAATGTTGTGTACATTTCAAATGCATAACATTATATAACGACATTCTCTATGAATTTTGTGGGATTATGTTTAACTGTAAACCTTCTACTTCTACCGATTTCACTGTTTTATGGATTTCTTTTGGGACCCTTGGGGTAAAATCGGGATACGTGATATGCATCCTGATATAGATTCCACTTTTTTAGAAATAAATCTCCGGATCAGATCCGTCTCGTTGATTATAAAGCACGTGAAGTACTGGTCACGAGGTGTGGTTACCACGAGAAAGGCCGTCGTAAAATTCGATGTCGCCTCCCCTGTGTACGGCGCTAGTAACACAAGTACAGAATGAAGCATGTGGTACGCTCTACTCCAAGATAAAATGATCATAAAATAGTTTTATGTGTTGCATTTAAACTGTTTTGAAAATTCCTTTTCCTTTTTATCTAACGAGAATGCCGTTTCTCATGCCGTGTCTCCTTTATCGCAGAAGCAATAGGGAACATGAAATATTGCAATGTTCCGCTACCTTCTCTAACAAGTATTTACAAAAACAAAATATTTATTATCATTTTGTCATATTCTTAATAACGACAAGAAATGTAATAGTAATATCGAAATCAAAACAATTTTACAAAAACACAATCTGAAATGATAGAAGATGGGACTTAATACAATACAATATACAATACAAAGGTATAAAAACGGGGAACAAGGGCTACAATATCATGAATATATGTTGTCACCGAATCAAAGCATACGAAGGCTTGCATTTACCACATTACTTTTAACTGCTATTTTTATCGTTAACGCAACAGCTCTTAGATTCGGATGAGGACAGCTACCATTGACACAACGTCATGGTTCAGTGATATAGCACTATAAAAAGAGCAAGAGTTCGACTACACAAGAAGACTCAACACGAATATACCGCAGTCTCTCAAAACATGTACCGCCCACTTTATTCATACACGCAAAACACCGCATACATTGGAGGCCGTCCTTAAATGACCCTGGCTGTTAATAGGACATTAATTAACTCAATCTAATCAAACAAATAAACAAACGGACACGCTGTCAAGAAGACAGGAACGAGCAACAACGAAATAAGGATGGGTATCATGGAGACAGGACAGCTGCCAAGGGCCGTCCTTAAATGACCCTGGCTGTTAATAGGACATTAATTAACTCAATCTAATCAAACAAATAAACAAACGGACACGCTGTCAAGAAGACAGGAACGAGCAACAACGAAATAAGGATGGGTATCATGGAGACAGGACAGTTGCCAAGGGTACAAGTGCTACGGTATCAAAATTGACATATTCTAAACGGGCAATAAGGGTCTTTTTATCAAAGATCCAATGTAGTTGTAAAGGACATATAGACGGGTGTAAATAATATGACGGACGTCAAGATGGCAGTGGTGTGTGTCTAGAAGGCAAGTGCAAATGTAGGTGTCAAGGAGACAAGGAGAGGTCCCAAGTAAATGAAGAAAGTTGTCAAGGACGATGACCAGTATCACACAGAAGATGTGGTAGATGTAAATAAAGCATTGGAGGAGAACGATTGCTTGGTTGACTGAACAGCTCATCCTAGCCTATTGTATAGTCGCATATTCCATTCTCTTTATGCTGGGCGCCAAGCAGAACCAGACACACTCACATTATAGAATATGATTATCAGGAAAACATAACTAGGCTCATTCCTCACAGGGTCAAACTCCCAATTCAATACCAAAAATGAGGCGATCAAGGGAGACATTAGGACGAGAAATTAGTCATGAAGAGAATATATAGGATTCTAAATTCAGTCGCCTTCTACAATCATACAATGAGGCAATAGGTAGAATTCTGTCGACCTACCTGCAGAGCCTGAGCAGGAAGAGTGTTATAGTAATATGAAACGGTACCGATAAAGGAGTGGGGGTTGTAAAATCAATCATGGCCAAGGCAAAAGAAAATGACAAAGATAGTGTTGTCATGGTGATTTTAAAGTTGCAAAGGAAGCAGAAGATTAGGTCATTCTCCAATACATGATAATAAAGTAAAACGTCTTCGCGCTGTCATATATCAAAGCAATGCTCTAGGATTGCGGAATGCAGTAGCGCTGTGCTGGTGGTATGCTAAGGTTGTAGAACGGCCTCCAAAAACACGTTTTTGAAGAGTCCCGTTCATAACTCCGAACACTAATAATTTGTTGATTGGCGGAACTGAAACGGTTTGATGACAGACATTTACTGAAAAAACATCCGCAGTCACCGATTTGCAAGAACAAATGCTGATAACATTTTAACGACATAATTATCGGGTGCGTCTAGTTCTGAAGACATATTGTTTGAGAGATATTATAGGTACAACTTACAGTGACCAATCGGGTTAACATACATTTTATCAACATGTAGACGATGTCAGAATGTCCAAATCATCACTCTGTCCACAGCTGGGCTCTATTAACAACTGGCCATAGCCGATAAGGCTCGTGCAAACGGCGCGTGCATCTATGACCTTTTGTTCTGACAGGAACATGAAACGGACATACTGAAATATAAGTAAAGAGGTCATACGTTGGGTTCATGCCCCAGGGTAACAGCGTGGTTGATAATTCTATAATACTACATAGTATAATAAAATCTTCCAGCTTTTCTAAACACTCTCAGAAAGAACATCCAGAGTTTATAGTTATGGATACACACTGTGTTCCCCAGGTGGTAAACACAACTGACCGATATCCCAGATAGGTAGACACACGAAGATAGCAAAACTGAATTAACGTCAGGCCAAGTTTCCTTTGAATCTAAGATGAAAAATCATCAATACTTTCTATGGGTTTGTGTTCCCTTTCCTCGGTATATTCGGAACAAATAATGAGAGTTGGATTTAAACTTAAGGTGAATACATTCCTTCCCCTCGGACTATTGTGAACAAATGGTACATGTGGTATAATAATAGTTAGGAAATCCTTATTTACCTGTTTCCGATTTGATACACTAGGTAAATGTAGAGTTACTTCAATCTATTTATTTATTTATCTGTATGTGTGTGGTATTCTGGCGTCGATTGGTAGGATGAAGTGGTCATTCTTCGAATACAACATCACTTTATTTGGAAACGCTAAACAAGTTCCAGTTGTTTGTTTACGTAAACAATCTAACAATGGTGTTAATTTCTTTAGTTCATGCCTTGACAATGCCATTTCTGTTTACGTAAACAACCTAACAATGGTGTTATTTTCTTTTGTTCGTGCCGTGACAATGTCATATCTGTTTATGAGATGGTTCAATCTAGTTACATTATACATATAATCATTCAACAACGACCACTTATAGAGTCGTTTTATTGAGTAAGAGAGAGAGAGAAGGGGCCATTGAAGTTTGTGTTTGCAAGTCATGATCATGTTATCTGGTATATATCATCATATTTAGCGCCATATACATATAACATCAAGACGCTCATAGAAAATAGTTGGGCACATTTGGTGTTTTATACCTTGTCTCCATCGCTTTGGATTGGTGTACTAGGTTTAACGTCCTATTAACAGCCAGGGTCATTTAAGGACGGCCTCCCGTGTATGTGATGTGTTGTGTGTGTGTATTGTGTTTGTTTGATTAATTAACGTCCTATTAACAGCTATGGTCATGTATGGACGGCCTCCCATGTATGCGGTGTGTTGCGTGTATGTTGTGCGTGTTTTGGGAGACTGCGGTATATTCATGTTGTGTCTTCTTGTATAGTGGAACTGTTGCCCTTTTTATAGTGCTATATCACTGAAGCATGCCGCCGAAGACACCAAGCAACATACCCCACCCGGTCACATTATACTGACAACGGGCGAACCAGTCGTCCCACTCCCTGTATGCTGTGCGCTAAGCAGGAGAAGAAACTACCACTTTTATAGACTTTGGTGTGTCTCGGCCAGGGGACAGAATGTGTAACGTCCTATTAACAGCCAGGGTCATTTAAGGACGGCCTCCCGTGTATGTGATGTGTTGTGTGTGTAACGTCCCATTAACAGCCAGGGTCTTTTAAGGACGGCCTCCCGTGTATGTGATGTGTTGTGTGTGTAACGTCCTATTAACAGCCAGGGTCATTTAAGGACGGCCTCCCCTGTATGTGATGTGTTGTGTGTGTAACGTCCTATTAGTAACAGCCAGGGTCATTTAAGGACGGCCTCCCCTGTATGTGATGTGTTGTGTGTGTAACGTCCTATTAGTAACAGCCAGGGTCATTTAAGGATGGCCTCCCGTGTATGTGATGTGTTGTGTGTTTAACGTCCTTTTAACACCCATGGTCATTTAAGGACGACCTCCCATGTGTGTAATGTGTTTGAATGTCTGTATATTTTAAAAGGCTGCGGTATAACTCGAGGCAAAGAAAACGATTAGAAAACAGTTTATTTGAAATGTCGATAAGGACAGGATTTTTTGGCAAAATATAGGACCGATCAAGAACTAATGACAATCGTAAAATGTTAGACGTCACAGGGTTTTTTTTCTGTATATATGTATCCCCATGCCCGCTGAGGCACTAGTTAGAGTGTGGTATCAGATGAACCCCCTTGTCAGACAGAGTCCGTAAACTAGGACCTACCTGATTACCACAGTCGGTAGGTGGCGTGTATTTACCGACGGGTCATAAAAACGTTTTACTTAGCCTAGTATCATATTAAACGTACAATCGTGTAAACCAGGAAGCAATTGCAATAATAATGACATATAATTTGATGTGGAATGTTCGCTCAAACGGTTCGTCGAATTAAAAGCATAAAATCCCAGCGTCCACAGCCTGGTTAAGGTATCAAAATAATAATTTCTCTGTGATAATGAAATAGATCCGATGATAAAATGTATCACATGTCTGGTGTAAATGACAGTACAAAATTATTTCCTTGGTTGCCTTAAAATCGAATAATAAATGTATAATATTTTACTAAACCAGATCATATGTATCTACATGAACAGAATAAGAACAAGCTCGAAAATACACCGAAGTTTCCGTCTTTCAAATTTATATCGACGAACAAAAATAAATGAAATCAGCCAGAAAATCCACCGTCTGGTGTCCAAATTACCATAATATAAATAGAAAGTAAAAATAAACGATTTCCTTTCATACTTAAGGGTGTAATAGTGGCTGGTCTAGGGCAATACACTCATGCCGCCTGAGGCTGTATTGCCAAGCTACCCATGCAAGAAAGCATCGTGACGTCACGGCGTCAACAAAAATTCTATTTCCTCGGTAAAATTTTAACATTTTTTCACAAACTTGACTGGTTTTACTATAGAGGATGCAAACAACGGATTTTTTGTTGACATTATGTATGAAAAAATGACTTTCAGCCATGGATTTCTTCGATTTTATTTCAAAGTTGTAAAATTGCAATAAAACGTCGAGGTATGAAAGAAAAATACTCTTTCATAAGTGGATATGAAGGATAGGGACATTCTACCCGAGGGTCACAAAATATAGTAAAACCTTAAGCCTCTACATTTTGTGACCCTCGGGCAGAAGGTTTTACTACATTTTGTGACCCTCGGGTAGAATATCCCTATCCTTCATATCCACTTATGAAAGAGTCTTATATTATTGTTGGTTAACACATTCAAAGACATGCTGTGCCTCGGCCATGGACAGGACAAAGAACTAGCAACTCTAGGTCAAAAAGCGAAGAGCTGTCAAGAGCGACGTTATTAGAAAGAGCAATAATATCTCAAATTTAGTCGCCTTTTACGATCATGCAATGAGGGCAGCAACAATCTGATTTGAGGACATTCCATTACGGGTCACGTTAAATATTATGACCTTTATAGTTCACTTCAGTCCGAATGTATTTTTAGGTCACCTGACCCGAAGGGTCAGGATGACCTATGCACGTCATGTTTCGTCCGTCGTCATCCGTCGTGCACCGTCCGCCGTGCGTTAACTTTTCACATTTTGAAATTCTTTTCAAGTTTTACTGGTGCGATTTAGTTGAAACTTACATGAAATGATCCTGACATGGTCCCGACAAAGTGTTGTTATTTTTGGAGTCGATCCGAAATCCAAGATGGCCTTCACAGCCATTTTGAAAACCTATTTTGAACTTCTTCTCAAGTTCTACCGGTGCGATTTGGCTGAAACTTGCATGAAATGATCCTAACATGGTCCCGACAAAGTGTTATTTTTCGGGTCGATCCGAAATCCAAGATGGCCGCCATATTGAACACAAATTTTGAACTTCTTCTCAAGTCCTACCGGTACTATTTGGCTGAAACTTCCGTGGAATGATCCTGACACGGTCCCGACAAAGTGTTGTTACATCTCTCGTTGATCCCAAATCGAAGATGGCTACCATGACACCAAAGTCTATAAAAGTGGTAGTTTCTGCTCCTGCTTAGCGCTCAGCACACAGGGAGTGGGACGACTGGTTCGCCCGTTGTCAGTATAATGTGACCGGGTGGAGTGTGTTGCTTGGTGTCTTCGGCGGCATGCTTCAGTGATATAGCACGATAAAAAGGGCAACAGTTCCACTATACAAGAAGACACAACATAAATATACCGCAGTCTCCCAAAACACGCACCTCGCACAACATACACGCAACACACCGCATGCATGGGAGGCCGTCCTTACATGACCATAGCTGTTAATAGGACGTTAATTAATCAAACAAACAAACAAACAAACACTACATCTGATTAATTTCCTATATGATTATTGCTAAGTTAGTCAGATTTCAAATTAACGTTAAGGCCATTGTGCCTCTTGTCTCCGTCTTACCATAAACTAAAAAAAGACATTTCGATATTTCGTCACAACATGCATATACGCTACAATTTGTTGTGTTTGTATGGGATAAATGGACGAAAATGGTCCAAACAGCTCCATGTTTGAATTATTTCGTCCCGTCATGAAATTTGGAAGTAGTAATTTGATCGGTCAAATTCGAAAGGTCACCAGAACCTAGTTCCCCTCGTCTAAACTAACATTTTATGGAGAGATGTATCGGTACGAAATATGAGATTTGCTCCCCGGTAGTAAGTGTCTGTTTGACGACATTTTCCAAATATCTTAACATTTAAAAGCTCCGCCTAAATTCTTAATTTTTTGTGCAATTTAAAACCATTAATTTTGGAATAAGATGATATATTTGATTTTCTTTCTATCACGATGTTGACTTGCTTCTCAAACAAAATTATATGTACCAGAGAATCGTGTTTTGGTTACAAACCCATTGTACGTCACGGGTTTCTGTGATGGTGCTTATGTTAACGTGTTAAACAGAATGGATCGTAAACAAACCCCAGCCTAGACCAGTCAGACTGTGCACAAACACCTGTGACGCCACCGTTATCTGATGTCGATAACCTTTATCCCACACACGCGCATGTACGTGCAAACGTACGTGAGTTACGTCACCCCGATTACAATATCTGAGAACAAGCATTGTTCGTGCACAGGTCACGTGCTGCACGCTATTGTTATCTCCGATAAGAAGTGTTTAATGGAACAGTTCCGTGACATAACTTTGGGGCTGATATCATAATTCTACCTGTAAACGGGTTCCGGTCGGTACAGCTACAGAAGCTACCTCCTCTGTCGAGGGTTTCCACCATTCGTGTATAGTTTCCACGCCTTAAAGAGAGCTTCCGATGCTAATCGATCAACGACAAGTATTATAAAATCGAAAAATATCCTATTACTTGTTTTTCATATTCTTTGCATCCATCATTTGCTTTTCTCCCAAATTGCATTTGCTCAGTTCGGCGGAGGCCCAATAAACAACAGTCTCAAATTTCAGATTTCTTTTTAGTATTACAAAAAAAATAGTTCAACTTGAATTAACGTCGGCAATGAATACAAATAAAAAACGAAATACGAAACTAACTCCCGACTGTGCGAATTCAAGAAAGCTTCCTAGTGATGAATTTAATCTATTTTTTATAGAGAATTCCATACAAAAAACATCCCACGCAAACAAATATTTATATAATTGTGATCTATTTCAGATTTTAGTTTAAATATGCTTAAAGATGCTCCATCGCTGACAAATGTGAAAAAACAGGAGCAGACAAATTATTTTTTTCAAATACAAAAGTTACTTAATTTACACCATAACCACCATTGAAAGGTTTGAGCTTCTAATTTTACTTAAAAATGATGAAATGCATCCCCGGAAAAAATCCGTAGCACTATGGAATGAAGTACAGATTGCACATACACAAAAAGCAAAAAAACAAAAGAAATTATTTCATATTATTTTTCGTGTTAATTAGACATATTACATGATTTAACACCAATTATTGTTCCATTTGTGAGCTTCGTTTATGCTCTGTCGGCGATGGAGCATCTTTAAAGTTTTATTATTTCCATAGTTCATGAGATTCTTTCCAGGACTTGAAAAGTATTGTAATTTACTTTGACAATAAAATTTAGTATATATATAAAAAGGGAACCAAATCTTCATGTGACATGTTTTAGCTAAATATGGTAATTAAAATATGAATAAGCTATTGTTTTTGTTTCTGTTATTTTTTAACCTTTTCAAGGATTCTTAGATCGCAATTTATTGGAGATATAAATGCATATATAGCGCACGTTATTATTGCATTGCCTAATGCGCCTTCTCGGTTCATTACGGTTGTAGGGGAGAAAACCCTTATTAAGCGTCGGAGTTTGAGGAGAGCATGCAGTAAAGTTTTGGACCGTTCCACATATCAAAACAAAGTTTTTAATGGAAGTGATGTGATAATAATTCTATCATATTAGTACGAGAAACGATGTTACATATAATTTACATACATATAGGTCTGCTACATCATTCGAAATTATGAAATTTCAAACGGAAAAAATATATGTGCCGTAACTGGGCGAAAATTTTGGGATGTTATTTTTTCTTCATTAATCTATTGAAAACTATAAGGTTTGATAAATAAAGCCGTGAAAATCATTTAAATGGCTTCAGATGCCTTATAAACGTTATAGTTACAACACAGAAATTAGATATCGGCTAATTCTAGATTAAAGTGAAAGTGCACAGCATCCGTGAATAAATCAGAAACAAATGATTTATTTTCATAAAAAAAAATATATATATATATAGTGTCATCAGTACCCTTTGTAAAGAAGTAAACAAGATAATATATCGATAGTGACACATTCGATTTCCCACTCTAACTTTAGTGTATTGTTTATTATAGGTCTGTGCGGATGACAAATACACACAGGTGAGAGATGGGCGTTACGTAGACACAGGTATGTTAGGTGTGCTCAGGTGTGTAATTACTAGACATGCCTCGTTGATTATGTGTCCTTTGTTTTAGGAAATACACTATCTTATGAAAAACAAAGCTTTCCGCCATTTTCTACAATGGGTCTCTCTATTCAGACACTACATTGGAGTTAATGCTGACATCGTCTTTTAAACATCATAGACTGTCGTTCATAACAAGGTACAGGTTGATTACATTTATAGTTTATAGAGAATTCAGATGAGAGTACAACTCCAATGTGTTTGTGTAACGCCGCCATGTTTGTAATTAACATTGCTTTTAACTAAATGATATAAGGATAATATCTAAACTGTTGAGACACTCTGAAGCTTTTTCCTAGCGAACCGTATATTAGGTCTTGTTGATTTTTTTAAAATGTATATAATAAGTTCATATTCTTCTACTCAGTACACATACGTATGACGAAAAGTGATCTTCATTCATGTATATGAAGGTAAACGTGAACTATTTCTAAGAAAGAGAGAGCATTCTATACGGTGGTACAGCACACCACCCACTGAATCGACATGAATAGATCTAAAGTAAGGCGAATGATGAGTAATATAAATTGAATATTGCAACATTTATTATAGTAAAACCATGTCCATCAGCTTTAATTTCATAAGCTGGCGAGCTAGGATATAGTGGATGTAGATACGTTTCTTTGTTTCTTAAATTATTTTTCCTTTTCCCTTTTTAAACATAATATCAAGCGATACTTTGGGTTTCCTGAGACTTTTTGGTTAACAAGTGTGTTAATTTTTAATCTATCTAAAAACTTTCTTTTATCTTTTCGAGAAAAAAAAAAAAAAATTTTGTAGCTTCTTTAACATTCTACAGTCGTTTCAAATGTCACGTGAACATGTGATCGGTAGAACGAAGTTTTATGACATTCCTAATGTTCGAAGGCCTACAATTTGATCGCTTTCCAAAATCGAAAAATAAAGCAGTATAATTTTCTTACAGTACTCTAAAATCCAAATTTATTGCTATGGACATGCAAATGTAATTCTCGTCATTCAAAGATATGACTAAATATAACAAAACAAAACAAAAATTCTTTCTATCTGTCCACATTTATTGCAATTGTAGATGCAGCTACTAGCAATCTCCTCATGAAGGGCAAATCCCAACTTTAATTCTATCGTCACCATGACAAACAAAGCAGATTCTTTTTTATAAAAAGGATAAGAAATATCTTAATGCAGAAAACGTTTATTTCATGTTTTAGAAACAACGGGATACAATGGAAAACGCCGGCACCAAAGAAGAAGAAATGGAACAGAATGCCACATTATCTTCAAACCAGAGTACAGCTACCACGGCTGTGATGAATGCAACTGCAATCACACAGAAGGATGTCACTAAAGTTACAGAGACGGATGTCTCTCCTGGCACAGGACAGAATGTTGCTCCAGGTCCAGGGAAGAATGTCGTTCCAGGTTCAGGGAAGAATGTCCCTCCAGGTCCAGGAAAGAATGTCGCTCGAGGTCCAGGGAAGAATATCGCTCCAGGTCCAGGAAAGAATGTCCCTACAGGTCCAGGGAGGAAAGTCGCTCAAGGTGCAGGAAAGAATGTCGCTCCAGGTACAGGGAAGAATGTCGCTTCAGGTCCAGGGAAGAATGTCGCTGCAGTAACAGAACAGAATGCTGCTTCCTCCGAGATAACATTAAAGACGTCACTTCGACATCTGCCTTCGGGCGTGCCATCAGAAGATTCAGCAGACTCGCATGCATCAAATGAGGATGTATCCTCTAGTTTAGGTACAGGAAGGACAGGGATCGACAACGCAGCCTTCTCCGACACAGACGTTGAAAGCAGTCTGGCAGGGTCATCAGAGGTCACTATGAAGACCTACTTCCGGTATGTTCCACCAAGCGTCATATCGGACACCACTTCAGGAACTGGTTCCAATGATGACACAGCCTCCAGCGTTGGTATATCCAGCACTGACACTAAGAGTTCCATTGAAACTGTCCAACCATACGCTGTATCCAATACCCTTGGTTTGACTGTCGATATTAGTCAGTCTGCAATCGATTCAGCATATCATAACCCTTACGCGCACGCTTATGCTGTAAGTAAGGTTGAAGAGGAGGCTTCTGCTCAAGGAAGCGAAGCGCCAGTATCGCCGGGAGCAACATCCATCACCACACATCCCCAATCTGCAGCGTCTGCGAAAGTTTCTTCTCCAGGAGTCTTCACAAGACAACTTAACATGTTTATAGGGGAGGAGTGGGAAGACGTCCAGCCAAGATGGCCGGCGATCGAACGGAAGGCTCTCAGCTGCCCGGGTAGCTTGAGGATACCTCACGACCCAGCTCATCCTCAGCGAATGGTTTTCAAACACGAACAGAGTAACCGCCAGCGTCTGGAGTACCTACAGAGCAGACGACAACAACTATCACATGATCCACTACGGTATTTCTTTTACAACATGTCGCACGAGGAACCAGTCCTGCAGAAAGACTACATGGTTAAACCTAATCCACACAACAAAATAAACCACATGATTCACAGTGCCCTCCATTGTCCGTGTTTCTTCTTCTTCTACCTCCTCTGCTGCCTTCCTGGTGTGCACCTGATGACAAAGGGCGATCTGGAGTATAAGACTGGTCACGAGGAACACGCGAGGAAGTTCGGACGAATAGCTACGGTGTTGTATTTCATTGGATTTGTGTTGGGCACCACACTGCTCGGCACTGTCGTCTATCTGGCGGTTAGCTTTGTACAGGGTCAGGTCGGGTAGTGCTGCCACAAAACATGCCAGGTGCATCGCCAACCTGCCATACGGAGAATGATCAGTGTCAATTGATTATATAGGATTAAACAAAGCTCTAGTTCGTGTAATATGGCTAGGATTCCTTAGTGTGTAGAACTTACATTTCACCTTATTAAGTTATGGTAGATAGAAAAATGATGTTCAAGCATTTGGAGTACTTGTGGAATCATTCTTCGATCATCAGCCATTCGATATATGATTTTTGAAATGACATTTGTATATTTTTTCAATGAAATAAAACGGCAATCAGCCGTTTTTCGTCACATGCATTTAAGTTGGTAAAAGATCACCGCGATTTCGTTACCAATAACCCTACATTGTGACCAATCCGTCTGTTCTGGAACATAAGTGAGTAATTACACGTATGTGTGATATACGGCGCCACTGCTAATGACAGCATTTGTGTCGTCTGGAAATACGTTTTCTGCAATGACTTCAAATTCTATTGGGTGACCAACTTAATGGGCATCTTCCTTATGGAACATCCTTTCGTTGTATTATTTCCAATGTCCGAAATATTTGTGCAACAATTTAAGTTCTCTTTGGGTCTCCGAACTCGCAAGTCCATAATAGGACGATGATCGATCAAGGTATCCTGATGTTCAAGGGGTTATTGTCACTCTCCCCTACACTGTCATAACAAACTTATAGGGTATGTACATGTATAGGGCGGTGAGTTAATCATCTGATGATCGAATAACGGTGTGTGACTGAAGTTGGGTGTCGCTCTTTGTAAATATTCATAGGAAGCCTCGATAGGTCTGTGATAGGTCAGTTTATTTCTCCTGAAATGCCTTCAGTTCTGCTATGATATACAGTAGTTCAGGACGGGGATATAACGACAGTGTTAATAAAATAACCTCTGGAATATCAATGTTTATTATGTGATAAGGTCATTGTTTCTAAACAAAATATGAGGCTATCATACTCAAACTTGATGGTACACTTTTCTACACGATAAATGCTAAATCTCTTGCTTAAGATTGTTAATCAGGTCAACATCTTCCTACGCCACTGCAGCTATGTCAGAAAAAGGAAATATCTGTTTTTCTCATTAATCCCCTCCCTTTTTAAATATGCAAAGGATATACATGTATCATACATATAGTCTGCATTGCTGCAAAACACTTCCATTGTGAAATTTGATATAGCCACATAAGTTGTGAATTAGTGGAATGTTAAATTGTGGACCAAGCAGACACATCAATTCAGTTTGAGAAAGACTACTTAGAAATAGTGGAAACAGCTTTCAGTGGTGAAAATCAAAAGTTTTCAGTTTAGTCCAAAAATGTGATTAGCACAACTAGTTGAACCTACAAATATACTTTAAACTTAAATTGTCAAAATCAAAGATGGCTGCCTGTTTCTGATTAGTACAAAATTTACTTCTTACAATATGGACCTAAGATGAATTTCAGAAATACCCATCAAATACTTTCTGTGAAATAGGAAGAACAAACTTACCAATTGTCAAAACCAAATATGACTGTAAGATTATCTCATTTTCAACATGAGCCTTAACGGTCATTTGTCCGTTAATACAATATATAGAACTGAAATACACTGTAATTTTTTTGGAGATCGTAGCTTTTTACCCCTGCGACATTGAATGAAGGTCAAGGTCATTCATTTGTAGCCCTTCATCCCAGCATGCTACAGGCCCAATATGAGTACCCTGGGCCTTTTGTCTATTGAGAAGTCGTTTAAAGATTTTAGCCTTTTTGACCCCATGACCTTGAATGAAGGCCAAGATCATTCATTTCAACAAACTTGGTAGCCCTTCATCCCAGCGTGCTACAGACCCAGTATGAGTACCCTAGATCTTTTGGTTTGGAAGAAGTTGTATAATTTTCTTTAATCTTTTTGACCCCAGAGACCTTGAACAAAGGTCAAGGTCATTCATTTGCACAAACTTGGTAGCCCTTCACCCCAGCATGCTGCAGGCCAACTATGAGTACCCTGGGCCTTTTGGTTAGTGAGACGAAGTTGTTTAAATGAAAAGTTTACGGACGGCGCACGCCACCCGACGACAGACAATAGGTCATCCGTATCCTTCGGGTCAGATGACCTAAAAAGAAGTTTTAGAGGACTAGTCACAACTAGCAAGGAACCTCTTCTAAAAATTGTGAGAAATATGACAAGAATTGTTGATTGGCAGGTACCACTGAATGGACAAAAAGCAATTTGAATACTGTAGAACTTTTCCTTGGCGTGCGATTTATTTTTGTGATCAAGATAATATCATAAAAATTTATTTCCACGAATTGATGTCTTACACAATTCTTGCATAATCTAATTCACTAATTCAAATGTATTTTCATATAATTTTAAATCAGCGAACATATTTTGAAACAGAAATCCCGAAATTTATTACGTAGCCGCGAAAGTTGGTTTACAGTAGCCGAATATACATTGTATATGTGATGACATGAAAATGTCATGTCGCATTAATTATACGAACGCTTCACTACACCAGCAAAGTATTCAGTGATTAAATTTATGAATTTCAAACACTGTAGAAAAATGTATCTTTTCAACAATTTTAGAAAAATTAATGGATTTGAAGCCAAAAAGGGCCCAAACCATACATTGTCCTTTCAAACAAGTGAGTTAATACTATATAAATATGCAAATGAGAACAGAAAAGTAATGAATATTTCCAAAACTATTTTTTATTTTATTCAAAGAATACATTTTATAGTACCTTTGCGAATAATTCATACTAAAGTCAAATAGAAACTGTATAATGATAAAGATTGAAAAGTGAATGAAGGAAAGATAGTAGTACCAAAATGTCGATCTAAAATGCAGCGTTTCGTCTCTAAGATAGGAAAAACAAGTTAATGTATAATAACAAGCGTTGGCCAACTATACAGTGCATACATGTATAACCACATCTCTCTCTCACAAGACATTCACACAAAGATGTTGTTGGGCGAAACTTAACATCTTTACTACAATCTTTTTATCTTTTCTTTTGAAATTGAAAAAAAAATGTATGTAAGGATAAACCTGTAGCACACAAATTGGTGAAAAAAATTGTCAAAAAGTACAAATCTTAATAACAATAATCTGTTGTCAAAACAAAATCACACTAGCGGCAGTGTCTGTAAAATATATCTGGAATAATGATTAAAGAATCTAATCATTAACTAATGCTGTGCAAGATAGCTTTTCTTCCATTTACATAGAAGTCTTGTACATGATATATTCATCATGATAATAGAAAACAAAATCTGTGATCCACTATAAAATGGAGTAATTATTGTAAAGAAAAAAACATCCAATCCCATGATAGTACATAGAATTAGAGAGCACCTGTTTCGTGTTTACTTGCAAAAGACAATAAGAAAAATTACATTGTAAAAACAGCAAGAAGAAATTCAATTTGCAACACCATCAAGAAGATTAATCTTCTGCTAAAATTAAATGTTTAATTGGCACAGAAGTGGGCATAAAAACAAAACCAAACTTGAATTCTTGCTTTATATATGATTATAGATATATATACTGCATTATAACAAATCTTTATCAATGAGAAAAAAAACTTTGTAAAACTTGTATCAAAATATGCTGAAGCACTAGATGTAGGTTAATACTACCGTGTTGGTTACTTGTGTCCAGTATATTAAGTGTTAATTAAGAGTGCATATGAATATGATATTTGGTTATTATATCATGAAATATCAATATGCTTATTTTATTAACAGGAAACAAAACAAAAGAAAAACGTAAGATATATATAGAAAATAACTAGGTCATACTGATATATATATTACAAAATATAACACCAATTCTCCCAACACCAGCACCGATTACAGCCCAGGGGAGGTAACTTCTGCCTAGTGACTGTTCAGACTAAATGGGGAAAATATTGTAGTAACTAGTTAGAATTACTTTAGAATCCAAAGGCTTTACACTACAGTTGACATTCTAGTCAGATTCTGCCTTTGGGGAAAATGTAAAGATGAGCACCTGCAAAGCTTCAGCCAACATTTTCTTATCTTTGGTCATATACCTAATATGTAAGTGTGTATAAGCAAATTTTGCTAAAAAAATGTTGAGAAAATTTGAAAAGTCGAATACCAGAAAAAAAGAGTGATGACTACAATCTGGCTACAACTATCTACATCACAAGGACAATACAGAAATGGCATATTGAATGTATAACAGCCTACTACGGTCATAAACAACACGGTGACAATGACCGGTTTTCTGACTTCACTTGCATTACTATACATTGTATTGCAAGGATCAACAACCACATACAACCGGTGTTTTAACAATTATATAACACTTTTACACTGTACAGAATCTACTCAAAGAATTGTAAACTGTACACACTATTTAACATCTTCACTCCTGGTCAATGAATGGTCGATAAATCACAGAAATACCTCAGAGAAAGGAAACCTTTCAAAGAAAACCTTACACTATTTTGCGGAACACACAAAATGTTCAATATTCCAACCATTTTGAAATCACAAAAAGAATGAAATCACACCATTTCATAGAACACACAAAATGTTCAATCATCTTGAAATCTCGGCAAGTACAAATATACACCTTTTCGCGGAACACACAAAATGTTCAATCATCTTGAAATCTCGGAAAATACAAATATACACTTTTTCGCGGAACACACAAAATGTTCAATCTCTCAATCATCTTCAAATCTCAGAAGAAGGAATTTACCGGGTATGCTATTTCACAATACACATGAAATATTCAAACTTTCAGAAAACGTTTTAATACTTTTCTCATTTTCTCATTCAACAACACTTTTGGTTTTAAAATATCCAACATCAAGATGGCTTTCCAATTTTCTTTTTTGCCTGTTGAAGAAGTTCATCAAAGTCTAAGGTTTTCTTAGAGTTTAAACTCTGAAGTGGGTTTAATTCCTCCATCAATTCAATATCACCATCTGAAAGAATAAGAAATAATTTACTTTCATTTTTCTTACATAGATTTATTTTAATTTTATAAGATATAAAACTAACATGGTATTAAATGTTTTAACATGTCACGTTTTCATGGAATTAATTTGGTTAATTACTTAGATTGGATCATGTTCAAGATTACTCCAACAATGTTTGAGGTTAACACGACGAGATACTTATTAACATAGCGTCGTGTGACCTCTAACGAACACGGCCAGTGATTCATGTTGCTGGACCACAGCTGATCACAATGATGTAAAATGTATCAAAAGTGTCATTTTATATGTTGTCACCTACCTTTTTAGATTTATATATCATAAATACACATATTTGCGAGACATTTCCAACATATTAATCCAAGAAGCTATGATAAATGCATTTCTTATAACATTCACCATATTTTCACTTGTATTGACTGCTATTTTTAATTCGAATAGGAATATTGAGGTTTTATGAAATTTAGGATTTATCTAAATGTGTATGCGAAACAAGCGGAACGAAGTAAGCCTCATTTCCATTATATGTTTCGCTAAATTTAAATTTTGTGTTTTGTATTAACCATAGCCGCCATAATGTTTTAGTGACAGTAAAATTCAGCACATCGACTTGCATACGTTTTAAGATGGATTTAAAAATATATGGGTGGTGTCATACAAAATTATTTGCAGGAATTGATTAATATATAATCAACAAGTAAGTCAATCAGTAATCGTTGATATATCTTGTCATTTAAATTGTCTTAGATACGTTTAAAGCCAGCGACAAATAAATGGGCGCTGCCAGCAATATGGCGAACATACGGAACTCGTATGAGGTCGCATATCCACCCAATGTAATCAGGTGGAATAAGACCTCATACAAGTGTAGGAGTAGTTCAAGATATGAATTATCATTCAAAATAATTATTTCTAAAAATTCTACCAACCTAAATCCTCATATTCTGTTTCACAGAATTTCCTTCGACCTCCAAAGCACAACTCAAACGGCTGACAGTCCGGAATGTCATTTCCCTCTGAAATGGAAACAGACCCATGAAGAAAATAGACAAACATGAACACTCAGTACAATCCAAAGGGGTTTCAATATCAGGCGGTACTCGGTACTTTTTGCCAAATGAACCTGGCTGTGGTATCACTTGATTTGGGCTAAATTACATTAGATAGCATACAGATGGTATAGAAAAGTCCCCCCTGATATTGCCATTGTACCGCCTCTCCTGAAAGATAATGAAACCCCTGAATACAACTTCATTTAATACTGATTGGAGCTTTTCTTCTACAAAATCAACATAGTCCTGACGGTGAGCTAGGACATCTTTAATTCATATCGCACTAATAGCCTAAAGGTCAATTGTCAATGTTATGGTTTTAATCATTTTCTTCCTTTTTTACAAAACAATTGGAAGGAGTTAACTCAAAGTGTGTGTCAGCAACTTACTTTCAATGGCAGCGTAGGCATCACAGGTGTAGGAAAATGTTACAAATCCATAGTTATCACTGCAAGGGAGAAAACATAGTATACTTAGTTAAGTATTGTTTTTTTCACTAAGTGACAATGTCACAATCCATACCTAAGGGATATAACGATGTAATATGTAAAGAAAGAAAGATCATCTGTGACATGTGACTATAGGATAAACTCAATAGGTAACAATCCTGGGATTAGCATGATAGGTAACAGTCATGCACCTTTTTAACATAATTTTCAAAACTTCTTGTGTGCAGTAATATAGAATTCTTTAACTTCCACTGTAATTTCTAGAAGTGAAATGCACAGTTGGTATAATCATCATTTGATCATGGCAATGTGTGTTGCACTATTATATCATACAACTTCTTTATAAGTAATGCCTTGTACATGTGTGCAGTTAGACCTGCAATCATTCTGGTATTATCTTGAAGAACCTACCCATGCTCCCTAAAGTGAAGTTGTACATGTTCTATCTCTCCAAATCTCTGGAACCTTCTCCTCATGTCCATTCGTGTATAATCCTTTGGTATACGACCTACATAGATAATCCGACGCTCTTCCTGTAGGCAGAGAAAAAGGCATCAGTTTAGAATTCAATTAAATATCAACTTTAAATACACACCATCAACCTCAGCAATATGTTTTTATAAGGTCAATAGACTCAATGCAATGTATATTTGAGAGCTTCTTTATTATCTTTGCATCCTTATCATCAAATAGATTTAATTTTTTGAAGTTGGATTGATGAAAAATCAGGAGGGGTATATTCTGAAGAGGAAATAAGTGATCAAGAAGTGCAAGTACTGGTGGTGATGGTTATCAACACAAGTTAATGCAAACCAAATATTTTCAAATACAATCAAGTTTTGCGAGTTATTAGTAACCGAAAAAATAAGTCACTGTGAAGACAATTGCACTGCAAAAGAATTAAATCCTTATTTGAGCTATAAATCCTAAAATAAATTGCCATGAAAGTAAGCTAATTTACAACACGAGTCAACAAAGATAAACATTAACATACCATCTGTTTGTTCTTCTCCTTGTTTCGGAGTTCCTTTTGCTCCATCCTTCGTTTTAGTTGAGAAGGACTTACACCTCTACAAATATGAAAACATTAAGTTTAGTATTAATCAAATAAAAAATATTTACTAGCAAATCTTAGCACAACATGAAATTCCAGGAAAAGCTAAATACCCAGTTAAACTCATTTCTCTTGTCCAAGGATTAAAACATATGTAAAAACATTAAAAATTTTATGCATTGAAAAAATTGATGATGAATCACATTGGACTCCAAAATAAATCATATTTTAACTGCATGAATTATTGAATTTTTGCCCTAGGTACTGCATTTATAACCCCTCAATAGTCATGAGCAGGGTAGAAGTAAAATAGCCAGGTACCGTAATAAAATACATAGATATTTTTATTGCAAAAACAATTTATTATCACGTATCAGAGTAGTCTATATAATTTGCTTGCACTTTTGCCACTTTGCGATATTCCTCTGCTAATGTCTTTGGACACTTCATCTTACACCAGCTCACCGGGGTCATGTTGGCGCCTGTGGATAAAGGGAGATAATTTATAATCAACATTATCAGGATGAAAATGCTAAATACCTATAATAGATACATATTATTAAAATATATTTATGTAATTAAAAGATGTTATTATAAATGTAGATTTTATTTAGTGAAATTTATATTCATATTCCTCAATATTAAATAATCTCATAACATCCTCTTCTAAAATGTTTATATTTTATATCTACAGATAATTATTTTATGATTGTATACATGTACATTCAACAATATGCAATATAGATGTACTTACCAGACTCACTGGTTGCCATGACAACACCTAGTTCATTCTCTGCTGTAGATAATACATAAGAATGGGCATCTCCTAACGACATCTATTCCAGTAGTCAAGGTTTATAACAAGACCCCATTATCACTGTTATCAAAATCTACGATCATGTCATGTATTTATAAAACAAATGTATACAAAGTTTTCTTCAATCAACAAATACAATATTGAAAAGATGACTCATTCATCCCTAAAAATTCGTAATGAATTGTTCCAGTCTTAACAGTTAGGTTAGCAGAGTCTAAATTAAGTGTCTTTATGGTGGAATGAGTTAAATAATAGAACATGACATAGAAAATTGAATGTGTGAAATATTTGACTACTAAACCAAAGGATACCACTCTTGCCACCACTATGTCACCTGGTCGGAAACACTTGTACATTTCTACCTGTAAATGGAAATATCAGAAACATTTGTGCAAAATTAAAAATGCACATTTTTATCAGCACAAACAACAAATACCTAGGATTAATTACAATTCAAGAATATAAATTATTATCAGAGTCACAGTTTGGGGTATTCTTTAATTATATTAACCTTTCTTAGTAAGGGAGATAATGCAGTAGTACTATTTACATCAAATTATTTACATCAAATTTTAGGGATCAGTTTCATTGAATTCTACATGTGAGAACATACGAAACATGTGTGAATATACAAAATGACAAGTGAGGTATTGTATTATGTTTGAAACAACTGGAGTGAAATGAATTGATAGTGTGATGATTGATGGGACCAGACATCCAACTTTAGAGACATACATGAAGTGATTGTTTAATCACTGTAATAACAAAACTTACTCGGTCTTTTTCTGTAGCTCGCACATCTTCTTTTCTGAAACAGAAATCACACAATCATGAATTGATTGGTATGGTGTCTAAGACAACTTTTTTTTTATTTAATAAATCACTTATTTTATTATTACTTTTAATATGAAAGTAAATAAGATCAAAAAAGAATCATTTTCTATTCGGGGTGAGATAGGACATGTCATTATCAACCTCAAGATAAGGTTCTTTACCTGTCAAACATGGAGCTTTGCCAAGTGTTTGACATTTTAGAATCATACCCCTGGGTTTCTATCAATCTGAAATTCTCTCCCAATTGACTCTCTAATATCGAATGGGGACACAGAAGGAACTAGCTTATTTGCCTGTTAGTTACTGCAGGACAACAAAAGACAGGATAGATCAAGAGCGAGCAGGGAACTTATTTGGTAAAACTTTCATCATGGAAAGTTCTAGTTACTTAAACACAGTCTGGTTGTCTGTTTTTTTGGCTTCTGTTGGAAATGACTTATGTGATTCCTAAAGGCTTCCAGAAACAAGAGGCCCAAAGGGCCTTAACGGTCATCTGACTAACATGGCAATAGTAAAATTAATTATATATGGTGTCACTTTGTCAGGACCATGTCAGGATCATTTTCAATTTCTTTCAACAAATTTTATTTCAAACAAGAGGCCCAAGGGCCTTAACATTTAGGAAACTAATTAGATATGACTATGGCGGCCATCTTGGATTTCGGATCGACCCGAAAAATAACAACACTTTGTCGGGACTATGTCAGGATCATTTCATGTAAGTTTCAGCTAAATCGCACTGGTAGAACTTGAGCAGAAGTTCAAAATGTGAAAAGTTAACGCACGGCGGACGGCGCACGTCGGACGACGACGGACGAAACATGACAACTATAGGTCATCCTGACCCTTCGGGTCAGATGACCTAAAAACCTTTAAAATCTGCTATCAGGTTGAAAAACAGAAAACCTGCCTAATGTTGAGGACATTAGGAGGTTCCTTGCAATCTTACCTGATCAGGCCCCTGAAGGGTTCCTTGAGAGTAATACCTCCAACACTTAAGATGGAACATTTACAAAATCGTGGATTTACATTTGTCACCTGAAATTCATGAAATAAATGTTAAATAAGAGTTCATATTTGATAAGCATTCAAGCCAATATGACGCATGGGATTTTGATGTATCGTTATTTCATTATGGTCAGATTGAATATCTAAAATATATGAAAATAAATCCATGTTTTTATCAACTTTTTGTTTACTCTTAGAAAAATATTTAGTTAATACTATTCTATATTTGACTAAGATAATTTATTGGTTATAATTTAATGTATATGTTGTATATCTTACTCCAATGAGATTTACTTTCTTGTTAGTTTATGACAGGTAAATTACTTTAATTTTAAGTTTTGTTTTCTTAAAATATATGTATGTAAGTGTCATGAACTGAATATATGTTCAGCACAATCATAGTGACAACTTCAGACATCAATATTTCTAATTCAGGAGATAATTTTTACGATCCGAAAAAAATCCTAAAATAAGTAAAAAATAAGCAGAACACAAAAATACACCTTATAAGGTAATATAGGCCACACCTGATCAATTTTTTATCAGATACTCTTTAACTGGCAGTTATAAAACAACAAAATGTTTCAAATGTGTCTTGCGGTGTAAAACATCTAAAATTGTTGGAGTGAGGAGATGGCTAGAAACGTTACATTGAATATACATGTACCTTATAGAAGTAAAGCTACGAAGCCAATTAATAGTAAAGCAGTTCATTGATTGAGGCTTTCTCTATGAAGTTGCGATTCAACTTTGCTATAGTCAAGGGTATATTGAAATGTTTCAGTGAGAGCATCACACTGAATACACTTGACAAGCCAAGTTGGTTGTGATTGAAATCTGTTTTTTACCATTTATACAGAACCAAGTAATATACAATTGTGTCCACTGTAGGTAGATGTATCAAGAGTTGACACAGTTTTTATATATCAGCTGGTTCTATAATGATTTCAGTTGATTTACTTACTCTTGTGGTAACAACTGCATCAACTGTCGGTACAATATTGAGTTCAGTGTCTGCCTTTACTTCCACAATTACCTGAAATATTAACAGGGTAAAAGTATTTCTCTAACATTATTTAACAAAGATAAAATCTTTCTTGGTAGTATGAAGTCAGGTATCAGCTCTCTTGTTCTACCTTCAACCTTTAAGAGATGTTTTGGTACATATATTGATAAAGCAGTTTGCATCATATCACTTCAAGCATTTATTTATAAATATATTCTTTACTTTCAATTCCTTAAACAAAAATTTCTTAACAAAGAAATGAATAACAAATTCTAATTTTAATCAGCTGAAATAGAAGAGACAAGAAAACATTTGCCAATGATCAGCTATAAATCATATTATACATACCTGGTCGTTTTCAGATCTTGTAGTTAAATATCCAGCTAAACTAGCATGTAGAAATCCCGATCTGATGTAACTGCCATTACCCGACACAATATTTTCATCATGTCGACATATTCTTTGACCTACAAAGTAAGATGGGACAGATATTGTACCAATGGATAATAATATATTTGATACAGTCCTTTAGAACTTTAGATTGATGGTAGTAATATGCTGTTTGAGCCTCTCATACTCGTGCAGGCTACCAAAGGGACTTTGCAATTCAAGTAATTTTTATTTCATATTATGTCCTGATTTCAAACACTGGTCTGGTTGCTATATTCTTACTCCTGATTTGACGCTTAATTATGAACTCATGGTGGTTTTGTCATGGGAAGGGGGCGGAGGTGAAGACTTTGAGAAAGGAATTAATTAAGGAGTGTAGCAGAATACGCTGTTTCCTGAATACAACTTTCAGTCAGTTTAGTCATGTGACTTTGTTCATCATGTGACTTTATTGAGGGCAAATTTTGAACAAAATGACACCATAATGAATGACTGCATGTACATGGAAGGAATATTACATTGACAGAAAATTTAATATTAATTATCAAAACATACTGCACTAAATGTAATCCAAATATGCATGAAAAATTAAGTTAGACACTACACAAGGAATTGGCATGTAAATTAAAGCATCAAATGCAGCTTTAGTATTAACTAGCAGTTCGAAATCAACAGTATCTGACGGCACGACGATTTACCCAAAACTACCCAAAACCACCCAAAACTACCCACAGCTTACCCAAAACTACCCAAAATTTACCAAAACTAACCCAAAACTATTCATAACTTACCCTATATTATCCAAAACTACCAAAACGTGTACGGAACTTTGCTGACAGTATGACATACTAACGTTAAGTTTGTAATAGCGGTTACCTCCCTGAAGCAGGAAATGCAAACCTTTGCGGTTTTCGTAATTCAGAACAACCACTGCGGTCGTTTCTTTATTTTCAATCCTAAAGGCCTATGTTACAGACAATATGCAATCACTAGGTCCATTTTTAATTCATAAACTATCAAAACTGCGTAACCGGCCCAAGGCCTAGTGATCAATTTGTTGATGAATGTCCTTTTAATAAATATGCATATTTTTTTCGCGAACCTGTAGAACCTTAATTTTTATTCATAATTACTAAATCTATAACTGGTTCATCTCCATAAGGGCTCCCTTTGCATTTGCTGAAATATATATCAGTACAATGTAATACATATGTTTCTGATATATGACAAAACAGTTATTTGTAAATCATCTTTTTTAAACGATATGATCAAATGTATGTATACATTACACACAACGTATGGAAATATTTTTTAGTTTTTTTTAAAATTATTTATTGAGTTTGTGTTTATTACATATTTTATTATATATTGTGTATATTTTTCGGTCTCAGTTTCCGCATGCCGGAGCCATATTTTATGGTAATATAGACTGATATATACATAATGATGTAATCATTTTATTTTTCATTACTAGTTTTTAACTTAATTCCTTTTTTATATACGTGTCTTGTGGTTTTTTTATTTAACTGTGTACATTTTCAGTCTCAGTTTCCGCATGCCGGAGCCATATTTTATGGTAATCTAGACTGATATATACATAATGATGTAATCATTTTATTTTTCATTACTAGTTTTTAACTTAATTCCTTTATTATATATGTGTCTTGTGTTTTTTGTTTTTATTTAGTTGTGTATATTTTCAGTCTCAATTTCCGCGTGTCGGAGCCAAATTTTATGGTAATCTAGACTGATATATACATAATATAGTAATCATTTTATATTTAGTAGTTTTAACTTTATTTCTTAAATGCTGATGTGTACATAATATGGTAACCATATTATTAGTTGTAACTTCGTTTTTAATAATAAATGCATTATATGTTGTTACAAAAATGATATCAATTCATGTTTCATGTTTCATATTTGATGGATTCCATATCTGTTTTAAAATATTTACTTTATAATACAAGGACGTATATCTCATTTTATGACGATGTACATGTATTAATTTTGATTTAAGCTTAAGCATTTAATAATATCTAATTTTCGAATTTGTTATGTTGTGATAATGATATATTAAAATCTATACTGAATAAATGTCATAACAGCTGTTCTCTGACGTTCTGTTATATTATTGTTTGAGGTAGTCCTTCGTTTGTAGCGTAGTTACTACTCTTTGAATATAACATGGGTAAAGTACATTAACGTTGATAAGTCCCACCATCTGGTGATTATTACGTTCATCATTTGATGTGAATATCATAACGTCATAATTAACAGAAGGTGCTACTGATCGACGGCAAGTTGTATCCTGGTCACATATTGGTATCTCCAGTTAAAGGGAGGTAACCGCTATTACAAACTAGTATGTTCCGGTTTGTCGTTTCTTTGATTATCAACTACGTCATAAAATCTAAATATTCCAGACTCAGCAAATGTTACTAACTTTACGAGAAGTTCTTTATGAGAAGTTATACAAATTTTTGGGTAAGTTTTGGGTAGTTTTGGGGATGTTTTGGGTAGTTTTGGGTACGTTTAAAGTAAGTTTTGGTTAGTTTTGGGTAGTTTTGGGTAAATCGTTACGCCCGTAACTGATACCTCACTTACAAATATTTCTTAATTTACCTTGGTACTTTTTTCCAACAATCAACAACAAGTGAGAAATACAAAAACATCACAGTTTATCTTGGTTCTGTTATCAGGCAAGTATTATCAACAATGACTTTTACTCGGACATTCATAGTCTCTGCCTATAAGTGTCACTGCTATGACGGAAAAATGTGCTCTGATTTTTGGCTGTCACATAACCAAATAAATGTTTTTTTTATCTCTTTCCCAGAAGAGTTCCCTGTATCCTGGAATCGGTGTATTGGACTTAATCTAGCAATCATCAGTGACAATGTAGCTCAATTGGTAGAGCTATAGTGTTCACCGTGATAATGTCCAAGGTTCAAAATTAATTCTCCCCTCCTGTTACAAATAGGATCTACCGTACAATAAATAACCAGGACCCATCTTATCTATCTTATCATTTGTACATGTGCTACCAATAGTAATTTACCAAAAAATGATGTCACTCACCAAATTAAAAGAAAGTACCTATAATGTTTTACTTAAGTCAAAATGAATGCCAACTGGTAACAATTTAAATGTCTTTTTGCTGCAAATCTTCTGCATGTGATGCGCAACAATAGAATTTAAAATTTATTTCTATGAGTGAACTTTCATTACAAATAAGTGCTGTCTTACAAATAACCTTACCGGAAAGCTAAAATTCTACCAAAAACATTCGCTTACCTGGAACACACACCTTTTCCATGGGGGCTGACATCTTGTTTATTCGGAACTACTCGGATGATGTTAACAAAGCCGAAGGATTCAGAATGAAGGTCGTTTGTAGTTTCGTTTTGCAATATTTAAAGGGACATAAACCTTAAATAATTTGTTATGTATGCTTAGATATGGTTTTCAGATGTTTATTGAATATTTTATTACAATGATTGGTTATCTAAAACGACAGGAAAACGTGGGGAATACCTACCTCAAATATGATAAAAATAGACCGTCATATTCTATTTTTGGAACACAAAACGAAAGCTAACCGAGAGCGAGGAACGACAAACTTGCTGACATGACAAGGAATATTAGTTTTCCACATTTTAAGATTATTTTTCTAATTTATGATGTTTGACAAATGAAGTCTAAGCCATATTTGTTATAAAACAATTTGTATTTAGCGTAAGAATGATCAGTCAAAAGTCAAACGAGACTTTTCATTCGACTGGGCACCGCGAAGGGTTCCTGACTTATTCCACATATGTACATCACGCAAGTATAAAGTGGGGAGTTGCCCCCTTCTCTTGCATTTCAGCGATCCATTTTTACCTACTTTATTTACCAATCGCGCACGTTACTGACTCTTGACGTACAATGTTTTCTATCGGAATTCGTTTGTGTTCGCTTCACCCACGTTTTTGACTTGCAGTGGAGGTCATTAAAGTTTAACACTACTATGCTATCGTTACAAAATTCGACCGGCCGGTTCAAAATACAGAAAGATGGAATTTCCATTATAATTAATTTATTTTACACATTTGCACAATAACTGATATATATTACTTAGTAAGGTATCTGACACGTCTTAAATATGTATTTTACTCAAATTTAAATGGTTAATTTAGGTTCATGTCCCTTTAATGATATTGACTGACATTTCTACAGCTAAGCATGTTGATTTTATAACCTTATCATATTTCATATAGAAAGGGAATCAAGAGGTCCAAGAGATTTAATTTTGAACACATCATTATATAATATAAGTATAGTATTTTGTACTTTAAAGTGAATAGTCGGGCAAAGAAAACCAGTCTAAATGCATTCATTGGCCTTCCAAAAGTTCTCACATATTAATACGACGGTCAAGTTCTGCTTAGTTTCCCAGTTCTGACCATTAAAGTACAGAAAAGTTGAAAGCATTGAAAACGAGGCTGCGTGGAAATGTACCCACGGACATAGTGAGCTGGGAGGACGTTTTAGAATTTCCATACTTTAAATTAATTTCTTCGTACGCAGACAGATTTTGACGAGAGATTTTATTTTTCCATTTCATAAGAAATTATACTGGATACATTCACATCATTTTTACCGACTTTAACCATCCTTGCCCGACTGTTCACTTTAAGGTCATTTATTTTGGCAAATCAATCTAATTAAAATTAGACTTGTAATTCCGCTCAAGTCAAGTCAAGTAATCTTTATTTAGAGTCGGTACAAGGGGTACAACATTTCAACACAGGCCATTAAGGCTTTAACAACCGACTACTCCATTTGGAGCGTAATATAGATTATCGTAGTGGAGCGGAATTACAAGTCTAATTTTAATTAGATTGTTGGGTTAATTTAGATTAGGTAAATCTTTTTTTTATCGTTTGACCGATGATGAAGCTCGAGATAATTTACCTGTCCTCGAGGTAATTTACCTGTTCCGAGGTAATTTACCTGTCCTCGAGGTAATTTTAATTTGATAAAGGCGGACGTCTTTAGCTCCTCTCTGTCCTGAATAATTTAACCAAATTTGACAGGAAGGTTGTATTCGGCTTTAATCATCATTTATCATTGAAACGCTAGTTCGCTTATTTAAGATTAAGAAAACTGAGTGTCAAAGTCATTCATTTGAACTAACTTGCCCTACAATCTGCTTGCTTTTAGTAAAATTGAAGCCAAGATCACAAAAAGACATGGGAAAAGAACAATTGACCATTGATAAGTCACTCCTTCTGTGACGTCATATTTTGATGAGAATTTTGTGATATCATGATTACCGGCAGGTGGGACTAATCGATGATAAATTGTTCTTTACCCCGACTTCGTTTTTGGATCTAGAACTCCTGTACTAATTAAAGGTAATTATGAGGATGTTTTATCCCTCGGTTACTTTCTATGCATGGTTGAAACTGGACAAAATTTTGCGAAAAGTGACTGGTAATATTTTATCAATAGCTATATCAATATACTGAAGTTTATAATTTTTCTTTTCAACATTTCTTCGTTCTTTTAAATAGGCCCCCCTTGGTATCTATGAAGTCAAAATTTTATAATCATCACACCTTTCTTAGAAAGCTCAATGGCAGTCACAGATTTTCCAGGTAATGTTGCAGATATTCTCTTACATGTCATAGGTTTGTTTAAGATAGTTCAATGCTTATACTTACATTATCAACTCATTTTAGGGCCTCTGCATTAACATTGTTTAAGCTAGACCAGGAAACCGTTTATCAACGACGATTAAATTCAAAAGATGGAACAGCTATTCTGACGGTGATCAGTTCACGTCAACATAATGACGTCATAAAGGTCATGTTTTGGGTGTCAGTTATACCGTCAATATACTTCACTTTGCCTTGGTTAGTTTATATAGTAGAAAGGACAACTAAATGTAAATATAAAGTAATCTTCTTCGATTTTACTGTAAAAAAAAAAAGTACACATAACATAAATCTAAGGTACTGGTAAAATAATAATTGGGCCCTCAAACAAACAAGTTTCCTACTGATCTACGATATGAATATGGCCAGTATTGATATATTTACTTTCAGCATTTATCACTTGACCTCCACCTGAGTAGGAAGTTTGAAATCCACGTAAGCAAACCATGTTTCATCACAGCATGTAACATGTGTGTGTTACTCTCTAGGTATGAAAAGTCTTATGTTTATAATACAGTAGTCACTGACATTTGTTTGAGATTTCCTGTCTATATACCGTGTAACCAGGGGTGTTATTATTAAAGTAAGTGTGAATCTGCTGTTTAATATTTAGTGATTTACAATTAACACACATTCCGAGGGTCTCTTTTTGTGAAGGGCTGTGGTGACAGAATGGTTACAAGATGTCCCAACATATTACCACAAGCCTTACACCTGTTGGTCGCGAGTTCAGGCAGTTGCCAGTACAGTACTGATTGCTGGTCGATGGTTTTTCTCTTGGTTTTCCTCCACCAACAATAAAACCAGGCATGTCCTTTAATGCTACTGGTTGTTACACTAATAAAGTATCCAAGAAACAAAGTAGAACAGAACTTTATCATTCTACTGGCATTCTATAGTAAACTGTAGTTGACTTTATGTTTTGATCAACTCACTTAAAAGCCATAAAAATTGCTGTACAAAACAATAAATAGTTTTACCACAATACAAAAGTTTATTTTACGTAAAGATTTAATATTGGACAAAAATTGAAGACAGGATAAAAATTAAACATGCAGTCTTTTCTACTCCATGATTGTATCTAGTTCCCAGCCCAAAGTCGTACATCGAACACGTCCTGTCAGATAAAACTTATAAATATACAACAAATTAACAACAAGATTTCACCTAAACTACATACGGCTTCATTCCCCTCGAGTACAAGATTCTCAACCACAATGACAAGTAGCAGGACACCATGGAAAGTCCTGCAATATCATAAAATACTTTCTACATGTATACCTGTAACTATACGATGTGCATGCCCTACCATTATATAATAATAAAACATTCTCAATCATTATTTCTTCATTACTAAAACATCTTCATATGAAGATCTTCAAGGTGTCCATGTGTACTGAATTTGTTAAAATATCATTTCATTTCATGATAATCTACATTCAGTAGTGAATTTGACATTCTAAAACAACATTATCCCTGTTTTCATATCAACAAGAAACTTGTTACACTGATCCGATATCAGATCATGATTCCCAAAATCGTAGCCTGTCAAAGTTTGTACACATAATCATTCAGAATATGTGCCAGCGTAATTGGACAATCTGCACTATTTGAGATATAGCAATGTTTTATAGATCACTTTTACAGTCTGTGATGCTTTTAACTACAAACATGCCTGCGGAAGTCACATCCCGCATACAACATCACGCCTGAGTAACTCGCTTTGTCGGAGGCGTCCATTTTAGACACGAAGAATCTACTGTTCGTAGGTCATTCAGATGTTTGGATTTCTTCTCCAAGTATTCTTCCATAAGATCCTACAGGAAAGAGAAAAAAGAATGAATAATAAAGAAAGGAAAACAATATTAAACTCCACATCCTTGAAATAGAATATCATATATTACAAACTAGAAACTGTCAGACATTAAATGCTTGATAACTACTTTCTTATTCATTTGTGGACCTTATAAACTTCTTTTATATCTCTGTCTGGTGGAATTAAATTTCCACTTTAATATTCTGTCCTCTATGGCTAAATAATGCCTGGGGACTTAACCAATGAAAACGTAAGAAAAAGTCACGTTATTATAATGTTGTAAAAGTATTGGCTAAAAATCTCTCTTCTTGGTACATAGGTGTGTCTAGTCTAGTGTCTAGTGGTTGAATCAATTCCAGTAATTCAAAGTAATTTGATGATAGGTACTTTGCTTACGTTAACAAGATACTTGTACTCATGTATACTGTAAACCAAAATATTTTTGCGGTAATTTAATTTCACATTTAATATCATGCCTATGGACTTTTTCAAAGAAATTTTGTTTCATGATTTAGACTAAAAATACACAAAATCTAACAGAAATGTGAGAGTAAGTTAGTGTACAGTACATTGTATACAATAAGTAGTATATGTTGTTTGTTATTTCATACCTGTCTTTTGAGGACCAAGTGCTTCCCTTTCCAGTACTTCAGCATGCCCAGAGCCTGTAGTGTACTCACAATGTCATTAGCATTGATTCCTGTTTCCTGACTTACATCTGAAGGAAGAGATGATTAAAAACATGGGCAAAGGTCAATCATAGCTGAGAGTGTTCAACAACCATTCAATACATAGAAATTGATGTACATTTTGTATTATGTGTTTTATAAAAGCATGTTTGTAAATTCAATATAGTTTCATTACTATTTTTCTATTTAAGATAGATTATATGACATTCAATGACTCTAGGCCAAAATTACTTAACTTAACAAATAATGACATATTGCTATGAATACATATTGCTATGAATCAAAACCAGTTTATTTTGAATCAAGTCTTCACATTCAATTTGATGAGTAATCTGTCATAAAACCAAGCATGGCATAAGTTTTTTTTATAAACCACATGAACTGGATATTGATCAATGATTAAAGTGATAATTTATATATATAATTACTGTTTAATTACAGAAATTAAAGTCTGCTTACCTTTGATGCAGATTTCTGCACCTTTATATTTATGGAGATAATTTAATAAGGTGTCTTTCCAATAACTTCTATAACTGATGAGGCCAAGGTCAGACAGAGGTCGTTCTGGTGAGCCAATCTTGTTCTCATTTCGACTTAACAAATAACCTGAAAAGGTAAATAATTCTACATTAAAATATATTCTAAATCACTAGGCTACTGTTAGTATTGACCCCTAATTTTATGAAACTTGTTTTGAAGATATCTCTCTCCTCCTCCCCCTTACAAAGACTTGCTATTAAAAATCAAATCTTGCTTCATAATACAAAATATCTAAATATAACCACAATACAGTGGAACTCTTAAACACCTGTATCCCCATCCCAAAGTTGTGATCAAATCTGTTTGTTGTTATTTCTGTCAAGTTTTCTGGACAAATCAGCGTTCGGATTATCGCAGGTCCGCTGTACATTCTATATAAATATAGATATATATGCTGCCAGTTCTATAATGTATCATTTCAGTATAAGAAGAGACAGCCAGGAGTAGATGTGTCTAATCCTACTATCAATATCCCCTGCGTAGGTCTGTACTCACTGAAGTCTATCAGCATCTTCCCATAGCCTTGTCGCATATACTGAGGCAGAGTCAGGATACAGGACACATTGTAATTCAAGAAGGAATTTTTTTCCTAAAATTAAAATTATACAGTCAAGTTAATTGAAGTCCATCAACGACATGGAATTTTTAAGCAATCTAGTTTGTCTATGTGAATAACACTGAGGAAGTTTGATAAATAATTTCAGTAACTGTGGGAGTATGGACTCGAGATTAAACTAACCATATGCTTTTTATCTGCAATATCTCCAGTTCAATAATCATAAAGTGAAGATGCATATGTCTGAATGATCAAACTTCAATTTTTGTGTTCACTTCAGTGGAACAATGGTTTGAATTTCACCAGTTGTTGTTTGATATCTATACAATGTGTAATCACATCATATTGAATAGTAATGTAATTACAATCCTCATTCTCACTGCATTTCATAGAGAATTTAGTATACAGGGTCTCGTTCTGATGACCTTTCATATTGACCAATCAAATTACTACCTCTTTTATTTCTTTATGGGGACGAAATAGTTTGCATCAGCTGTTAAAATCATTTTTTTTGTATGTAGTCATTTTCATGTATGTAGCCATTTCGCCCCAAGAGCACAACATAGCTACCTGTATGCATGCAATGATGTAATGTTTTCAGTTTTCAGTAATTAAACTGAAATACAGTGAGCATAAAGCTTACCTGAATGTGACTCTGAATGAATGCTGTCCCATCCTATATGAGTGAGAATAGGGATCTGTATTCAGATGGATTATAAAGTGTGCTATGCTTACCTTCGAGAAGTAGCCTACTATATGGCAGCCATGGGAGTCATTCTCCGTCATCACATAGAAAAGGAAAGGTTCTACATCAAAGTACAAGGTTTTGTGGTCCAGAAAAAGCTTGGCCAACAAGCACAGATTCTGGCAATATACCTGTAACAAAAATATATGGATGAGAAAGCATCATTTAGTTGGCAGTTATTTTGAGAGTAATAATACCAATTAGAAATATATAAATTTTTGTTACAGAAATATCGAAAAATTTGCCAAATTCTTTATAGGTTTCCCATTTTGACAGAATAGAGAGAATCTTTGTTACTTGTTGCTAAGAATACATTAAATCATGTTCCAAATTGTTCTAATCTCATATTTATTAACAATATCTACAATATCAAATCAGCTGTCCCAACAAATACCGTATTTTTGCGCGTATAGTGCACACCCACGTATAGTGCGCAGGTACGTTTTTGAGTTTCATTTTGGAAAAAAAAAATACAAAAAAAAAAAATATTTTTGTATCTTCGTTCAAAACATTTTGCATTGCCTCCAATCACTCTTGAAGAACAAAATCAAACGGTTCTTATTGTTTATCAGTGCTTAAAACAACCTTCTGTTCATTAACATTATCTGGCGAGAGGAGTTTGACACGATGATTGACACTTTGTTTACACAACGGCAGGCCTAGTTAGCTTGTGAATTGCCAATGACACTATAATGAGGATCTCAACAACGATGTTTTTACAATCAAATAATTAATCATACCTTGTGTGATTCCAAGTGGTATCAATCAAGTCTATTGTGTATCTGATAGGCATTTAGATTTAATCATTGATCAAGGTATTAGCTGGAAAGCCGACCGAGTAGGCTAATCAACCACAGGTAGTAGGCTACTGACTGCACATTTCCGTATTCTCAATTATTTGAATTAGTATTGAAATCAGGATGAGATCTTGCAGAACCATTTCAATAAATGGTAAGAAGAGTAAATTCTACAGTTATACCATCATTTAAAGTGCCGATTGGTCAGTGTTAATGTAAGAAGGTTTTAGTTTCATATACTCGCTTCCGTAAACATTTGCAAGTTCAAAAGTTTTTTACATGCTGGAGAAACATATTTATAAGGTAATCTGTTTAATGTGACGAATCAATTACACACTTATACATTGTTTCAAGCTCCAGACTATATTCATTTAGCCATTTAGATTTGGAGATAGCTTACTGAAGATTCACGATCGTAACATGTGTCCAGTCATGAACACGTGCTCCCAAAACGAACTTTCAAGGAATTAAAGATAGAAATTTCAAGTGATGTTTTCCTTTTATATTGAATATATGCATTGATCATTGACTTAAAGATCCAAGTATTAAATCATAACCATATCACGACAACATATACAAAATGTTACTGCACACTTTATCTAGGACCTGCCGGTCGGTGATCATGACCCAGGAGCTGGCCATGCCTTGTACCTGCGTATAGTGCGCACCCCAACTTTTCACTTGATAATTTAAGAAAAAAAGTGTGCACTATACTCGCAAAAATATGGTATTGGATCCACAAACCTTGTTGCGTTTTCCATCAACTTCAAATACCGATATACTGTTTTTGCGGTAAATCTCATCTCCAGGTGGGTGACGCCAAACACACTTAGCCTGAACAAACATATCAGTCAATCAGGTATATATCAATTACAAATAAACTTTGTTTTTGTTTGCTATCTAGTTTACATTATCTTACACCAGAATTTTTCATTAAGTTCATCATTGATTCCACACAATTGGCATTATCTAAAACTGATTCAGACACAGTATATTTACATTAAGAAACATACCATTGTTTGCTGGAGTTATACATACCACATGGGATTCAAACTACAGACCTTGAGGTGGAGGGCTTGTGATAATATGCCGTAACATCTGAACTACACTGCCATCGCAGCCCTTCTTTTAGTATAGGTTGGTGAATTTTCAGATAAGCTATAATAATAAACTTACCATGTGACGCCTAAGGATGGTGGCAGTTTTCATGTATTTGAGACAGAATTCACAAAGATATATCTTTGGCAAACGAGCATACTCCTCTGGGTAGGGACTGGAGTACCAGGTGGTCATCTCAAATCGCCCAATCTCCAGCTTTTTTATTCTATATTCCTGCAAGTCACTCCGCGTGTAGTGTTGTGTAATTTCGTGCTCCTGTTTAAAGTAGTAAAGAATTTCCACTAATAGGTATGAAAAATAACTTTCTACATCAGAGCTTTGATTTTTTTTTGCATCTGGTTAGAGTTTGCATTTGATGAAGTATCTAATTAAGCAACGTCTCCATTTTATGACAAGACATAGGTAAAACAACACTGAGACTCAATGTTGTTCTCTTTCCCTGAATTTGTATTAGATTTCCAATTTTCTATTACCCAGAAAAAAGTTCTTACATTATATTTCGACTGTATCACACTGTCTTCTTGAGCTAAATGTGTTACTACTACACTACACTGACCATTTCTCAGTAACACACTCGGCTGAAGAAGACTATGTGGAAGGTCAAAACTTATCGTAAGTTAACAACTTTTCTTTGAGTAATCTAAAATTTGAAATCTCATATTGACATTAATTTCAATATATTTTAAAATAATGAACATAGAATATTGATAACAATGTTTTATCTTAACAAGCTATAATGTTACCCAAAAGTACTATTCCTCAATTTTGGTGAAGGAGCAGGATAAAAACTGACAATGGATTTAAAATAACTCAGCATTTTTTCAGAGTTTTCATTTAACAAATTCATAATATATTGAATCTGTATTTAAAGCTGGAATTTTAACCAGTCAGACTGAATATGTTTATTTTATACTTTATATAACAGATATCTTTGATCACTTACCAGTACTTCACATGCACGAGCTTGAGCTTCCCTAAATAGCTTTAAATCATAATTGGAGGCAAGACCGTTGAGTAGAGGTTCTCGTCCTTTCTCATATTTCTCCCTATGATTCCGATGTTTCTTCTTCTCTTCCTCAGTCACCTCCGGTAAACTTTTCCTTAGTTTGCGTATATTCTCAGACTTTTCCTTCTGTTCCTCTGTCTGTATCTAAGTTATAGAATAGTAGTTCTTCATTTAATATGTTGGTTTTGGGGCACATTTCATTCAGAAAAGTCCAGAGTTACATACTAAAAGAATCAATCTGATTGAACTACAGATCCTTATCATTACTCAGTTACATAGAGGATCCCATTAGGGGTCACGTTCTTATTACAAACTTGTTACCTTTTTTAATACCTGTACTTCAGTCCACTATATTTTTTTCCACCAAGCTAAATCAAGTTAAAATGACATTTTGTCCTAGCTTGGGTGAGATGACTACACACGAAAATTATTCTGACAGCTCTTGCAAACTAGAACACTGACACGTCAGAAAGGGCCCCGCTATGTGTCTGACGTGCTTAAGTGGAAAAGTAGTATTTTGACAACGAATTCTTCCGTGTTAGCTATATGTTGCTAATAAATAATTAATGTCAACATTAATTGGGAAACCGATGATGGTACATTATTATAATTCTTTGGAAAAAGTCTTCCAAGTATTTAACTTGAATCCTGATTCCAAGCTAACATTACATTAAGAGCATACAATTAACTCAAATAAATTTGACCTTGACCTTTGACTTAGTAACCTTGGCCCATGACCTTACCTTTGGACGGTCAACTCCTTGTTTAATTCTGAACAACTTTGCATCATAATGTTATAACAAAATGTTTATCAGTTAAGAGCAACAACATTGTGATTTTTTTAAATGTTAAAATCCAAGATGGCCGATTTTTTAATTTAATTTCAGCCTGAAAAATTTCCAAGCAGATCTAAGATGGATGGGGAATCATCATGTAAAATATGGGGAAAATACTCCACTCCCTTCCATCATTAATGTGCAAAAGAAAAAAAACGGACAGACGGACGGACGGACAGACAGACGGATATTTTCGATGCGGGGCCCTAATTATTTCATCCCCATATGGAATGTTTTCAGATCCATTATTAATCAGACTGATAGTAAGGATCTGCATTTTAATCAGATTGTAAAAGAATGCATAATGAATATGAAAATTGTCTGACATTACTTTAAAAAAAAATTATAACACTATATTTCCATGTTTCGCTCACCTGGTTTGTAATGCCAAGTAATGTTCTGAATACAGGTTCATTGTTTCTTTTCTGAAGGAATGTTAATATTAACCTCTAAGTCCCCTATTGGGCCCCACCCCTCCTGCCCCCAGGGGGTCAGAGCCAAAGTTCTGTTCTCCTTCCCCCAAGGATGTTTATGGCCAAATTTGGTCACAATCCAAGCAAAACTTTAGGACAAGTAGCGATTTATAGGATTTACCTTTATTTCCCCTATTGGGCCACACCCGTCCTGCCCCCGGGGGGCTAGAGCCAAAATTGATACAAGTTCTGTTCCCCTTCCCCCAAGGATGTTTGAGGCCAAATTTGGTTACATTCCATGCAGAAATCTATGACTAGTAGCGATTCAAAGGATTTACCTCTATTTCCTCTATTGGGCCCACCTCTCCTGCCCCCAGTGTGTCAGAGCAAAAATTTATACAAGGTCTGTTCCCCTTCCACCCAGGGTGTTTGTGGCCAAATTTAGTTACAATCCATGCAGAACTCTATGACAAGTAGCGATTTAAAGGATTTACCTCTATTTCCCCTATTGGGCCCCGCCCCCTCCTGCCCCCGGGGGGTCAGAGCCAAAATTTATACAAGTTCTGTTCCCCTTCCCCAAAGGATGTTTGTGGCCAAATTTAGTTACAATCCATGCAGAACTCTAGGACAAGTAGCGATTAATAGAATTTACCTCTATTTCCCCTATTGGGCCACACCCGTCCTGCCCCCGGGGGGCCAGAGCCAAAATTTATACAAGTTCTGTTCCCCTTCCCCCAAGGATGTTTGTGGCCAAATTTGGTTACATTCCATGCAGAAATCTATGACTAGTAGCGATTTAAAGGATTTACCTCTATTTCCTCTATTGGGCCCCACCTCTCCTGCCCCCAGGGTGTCAGAGCAAAAATTTATACAAGTTCTGTTCCCCTTCCACCCAGGGTGTTTGTGGCCAAATTTGGTTACAATACGTGCAGATCTCTATGACAAGTAGCGATTTAAAGGATTTACCTCAAGTAGCGATTTATAGGATTTACCTCTATTTCCCCTATTGGGCCCCGCCCCTCCTGCCCCAGGGGACCAGAGCCAAAATTTATACAAGTTCTGATCCCCTTCCTCCAAGGATGTTTGTGGCCAAATTTGGTAACATTCCATTCAGAACTCTATGACTAGTAGCGATTTAAAGGATTTACCTCTATTTCCCCTATTGGGCCCCGCCCCTCGTGCCCCTGGGGGATCAGAGCCAAAATTTATACAAGTTCTGTTCCCCTTCCCCCAAGGATGTTTGTGGCTAATTTTGGTTACAATCTATGCAGAACTCTAGGACAAGTAGCGATTTAATGAATTTACCTCTATTTCCCCTATTGGGCCCCGCCCCTCCTGCCCCCAGGGGGTCAGAGCCAAAATTTATACAAGTTCTGTTCCCCCTCCTCCAAGAATGTTTGTGGCTAATTTTGGTTACAATCCATGCAGAACTCTAGGACAAGTAGCGATTTAAAGAATTTACCTCTATTTCCCCTATTGGGCCCCGCCCCTCCTGCCCCCGGGGGGTCAGAGCCAAAATTTATACAAGTTCTGTTCCCCTTCCCCCAAGGATGTTTGTGGCCAAATTTGGTTACATTCTATGCAGAACTCTAGGACAAGTAGCGATTTAAAGGATTTACCTCTATTTCCCCTATTGGGCCCCGCCCCTCCTGCCCCCGGGGGGTTAGAGCCAAAATTTATACAAGTTCTGTTCCCCCTCCCCCAAGGATGCTTGTGGCCAAATTTGGTTACAATCCATGCAGAACTCTATGACTAGTAGCGATTTAAAGGAAATGTTGACGGACGGACGGACGGACGGACGGACGACGGACGACGGACGACGGACGACGGACGCCGCGCCATGACATAAGCTCACCGGCCCTTCGGGCATTACTTTAAAAAAAAATTATAACACTATATTTCCATGTTTTTATCAATATTAATAAAAACGCATGATAATTCATAATATTAAGTTATCACTGTAAGTCAATGTCCATTAAAACATATCATTGATTGTTCATCACATAGATTTTCTGTGATCCTATCAAAGCATATCAATACAACCTGTATATGAGGTATCAGTAATATGTACCTGTTTACGGAGGTCCCGTTTGTCGTGCAGTGTAGCAACAACTTTCTCTCTTTCTGTTTGTTCCTTGTGTCTATCTTCCATTCGTCTCTGCAAATAAGACATTTACATTGTAAATTACATATTATAAATTCAAAATAACATTTCTTTTATGAATTCTATTGCTCTTTATACAATAGATCCCAGAGGGATCTTTGCGTCCACCAAAGAATGATCTATGTCTGAGAAAGGAAAGAGGGATCTTTTCTCTGCTTTCAAACTTTTACTACATATTTCTACATATAAATTTGAGAAAGATCCTTTGAGTACTTTCTGAGATACATAACAGTAACAAACTTCAATTATCAAAATCAAAGATGGCTACCTGTCGGCAATCTTCTTGACCAATCGGTCCGAAAATGCAATATGCACAACTAGCTAGGGCCCTAGGGGAACCTACATATAAAATTTGAGACAAAGCCCTTTATCACTTTCTGTGAAATAGTGGTAATAAAAAATGTTAACAGACGGACCACGGACCACAGACGGAAAGCAATTTGAATAGCCCACCATCTGATGATGGTGGGCTAATAAATTTTAATCATTGCCATTGTAAAAAGTTTAATCAACTATACAAGTAATTTAAAGCTATTTTTACTGTATTTTTAAACTACGATGTAACAACACAACAGGTGACCTCAAATTTCCCCTCTTATACTAAGTCAAGCTGTCAGATCTTTTAAAAATCAACATTGTGCCACTCACTGACCACTATGAGGAAGCACAAACCTTCTTTGTGCATGTATGGGAGGCTGTGGTATATTGGTATTTAAGTCTTTTGTATAAATAGTGTTTTCTTATACTTATACGATTCTATGTAATGTTGTGTTTCTTGTAGATGAGTATCTTGTAGTGTAAAAATGTAGAACTTCAACACAGATTGAGTGGATGGTATGATATGTTTATTGGAGTCTGGAGTCGACTCTGTACAAAGGTTACTGGCGAGTTATATAGCAGTAAACTGGAAAAGGGAATGCCAATATTTGGGTATGATACCCATTACCTGAAACATCTGATACCAAGATAGCTGCTGTATAACATGGGGAAATATGGTTAATCATTAGGACTTATTCTGTATCATAATTAACAACACGGCTATGTAATTAGTAGTTATACAATGACCCTAACAGAAGTTGGTATCCAATAAAGCTTTACACGCTATTGTAAATAAGAAACACATGTGCTTGACCTACACAATGTAACATACTTGAAAGCCGCACTGTAAATGTTGATAATTTTATATTAGTCCAAATTTCAAACTCTAAAATTCTTTTCATTATTATATTTTATTACATCTAGGTATAGTGGTAATTAAGTAATCATAGCACACATAGCAGTATTAACTCTATAAGTGGTATAACATTGTCTGCTGTATTTAAAGGCCCAATATCTGAATCTTTCTTATTTTTTTCATGATTTAAAAGAATGTTGAAAAAAAATCCTGTTGTAAATTATGCAGAGACAGGACTAAATCAAAGTCAATATCAGTGATTATGATTCAAAATATTTTGATAAAACTCAAATAAATATTAATTATTGCTAGGTGGGTCCCACTATGTCAAACAAGCCGAAGTTAGCCGACATTGCAACGTCGTTGTCAAGAACATCGTGTGACTACCGTAACTACGTATCGTCTGTCCGAACTCTTACGAAAATGGGTCATGAACTTTCCGACTTCCATTTGGCAATAATCGCAGCTTCTATATGGCGACCAGTTTGAAATGAAGGCATGTTTACATGTAGTGACTTTCAACAACTGCTGTACCAAAATGAAGTTATTGAAAAAAACATTATAAATATTCTTTAATATATCTTAATTTCAACTACATCTACAAAAACTAACAATATCGGAGTCAAATTTAACTTGAATTTTTGTTGATAGTTACGTATAGTGTGACTTTAACCATCATCATAAAACCAAAAAGGCCTATAGTAGTAATAGTGACAAGACTCCTACCTTACAGTCCTCTGCCGACGTGTTGTGATACAGGGGACAGGAAGCCAACGTTCTGTGACGGTCATGTCTGCCTGTTAAATGACCTGTGTAATAAAATAAATCTCTCATCTCAATTACTTCAATAAACATGCAACACACAACTTTGGGTTTAATCTTTGACTACTTTCAACATATATGGCCCTTAACAATATATCTATTAAACAAATATATCATTTAAAGAAACAAAGGTATTTTAAGCCAAGTAGTCTCCATACACAGGGCGAATTGTGTTGAAATTGGGTTATTTGGAACCACAAGAATGTCGAAACAATTTAGTTGTTGAAGATCACCAATGTCTCTGATTGTTCAGGACTTTAAAAATGAAATTATTGAGGTGACCTGATCCCTAGCTAGGTACCATGTAATACCTGATAACATTTGTACGGGACTATTGTTTCTATTGGTGATGAAATGATGTCCAAAGATGATATCCCGCCAAATGTCATTTCAGCAGGAAGTTACGAATAGTTTCATTTCATCACCACTGGAAATACTAGTACCGAACAAACGTTATTGGGTATCATGTGGTACATGATTAAGTCCCACTAATGTTTGATAAATATTGATGAATATTTCAAAATAAAATCAGTACAATATAAGATACCTATGCTGGCATTTTCTAGTAAAATGAAATCACTATTTTGGTTTGGGACTTCAAACTTTCAAACCTAAGGGTCCCAAGGACCATCAAAGTCAAAACTGGAGGGAAAACATGGAAACCAGCTTCCAACACCTACCTTTAGAATCACAACCAGGCAGCGGACACTTGGCATTACTCTCATTGTAGTCCATGGAAGGAGTTGGGCGTTTTTCTGTCCAGATAGACATGAAGCCATTTTCTGCTGTAGTTTCAACAGTCTTTCTTTTAGACACTGTCTTTTCATTCAGTTTAGCCTGACTAACATTTTTGGCTTTGGCCGATTGCTTTCCCTTTCCTTGCGATGACGGCGTTTTGTCCTTTGAACCAGCTTTATTTGTTTGTTGTTTACTATCTACACTTTTACGCGAGGATTTGTTTTGAGTAATATTAGATGGTTCTTTTTCACATTCTGATGCAGATTCTGAAGTCCTTGTTTCTGTTTTTCTTCTTTTCCGAGCAGGCGAGGAAATACCGACTGATGAAACAAGGCCTGAAATAAAATTGGCTAAGATAATGAATTACATATATTAGACAATATTATCCAAACGTTTTAATTGGTGAAATTTTGAATTGTAACTTTTTTTTAGCTCATACATGATAGTTATCGTGCATACCACCATACCTTCCACATTTAAAACATTTAATTTTGTTGGGGTAACACTTCTTTGTTTGATGTCTTTAAATGTTTTTGTTTGAGGAAATTTTCGTTGTTCTTTTATTTAAGATAAAGATTTAGTTCTGGTAAAATTTTCTTGAGTGTTTTATTTTCGTTGTTTTTTATGTACCCTCTACAATAAACAAAATTAAATGTCCAACAAATTAATGGTTCTACTGGGTCACGACCAGTTGCCGTGATTTTTTCAATTTTTTTTAAGGATTTTGTCATAACTAACGCACAGAAGGCGTTGAAAATTGACATGAAATATCTTTAGTCAAAGATACTTCAGCAACAATAGTCGTTGTTTAATTCGAATATGTTTTTTTGAACAGAAGCCATTTATTTTCACTGCTTATTGTACAGTTGAGGATACAAACAGGACCAGTTACTGTGATTTCAAAATCGAAAGGAAATGTGCTTTTAACAAGAGATCCCAGAGGGATCTTGGCGCCCACCAAAGAATGATCTATGTCTGACAATGGAAAGAGGGATCTTTTCCCTGCTTTTCAAACTTTTTCAAACACGACTACACATAAAATTTGAGACAGATCACTGCAGTACTTTCTAAGAAATAGTGGTAACAAACTTCAACAATGAAATCCAAGATGGCGGCCGTGCAGCCATCTTGTTGACCTATCAGTTACAAAATGCAATATGCACAACTAAGGCCCTAAGGGAACCTACATATAAAATTTGAGAGACATCCTTTCAGTACTTTTTTTAGAAATAGCAATAACAAACTTTAACTATCAAAATCCAAGATGGCTGCCAGACGGCCATCTTGTTGACTGATTGGTCCCAAAACGCAATATGCATAACTAGGGCCCTAGGGGATCCTATGTATGGAATTTGCTTGAGATCCCTTCAATACTTTCTGAGAAATAGTGGTAACAAACTTCCACTACCAAAATCCAAGATGGCCGTCTGTCTTGTTGACAAATCAGTATCAAAACACAATATGCACAACTAGGTCCCTAGGGGAACCTACATATGAAATTTGAGAAAGATCCCTTTTGTACTTTCTCAGAAATTGCGGTAACAAACTTTAACTATCAAAATACAAGATGGCCACCTGGCAGCCATCTTGTTCACCGATCGGTCCCAAAATGCAATATGCACAACTAGGGCCCTAGGGGAACCTATATATGACATTTGAGATAGATCCCTTTAGTACTTTCTGAGAAATAGCAGTAACAAACTTTAACTATCAAAATCCAAGATGGCCGCCTGTCCGCCATCTTGTTGACCGATCGGTCCCAAAATGCAATATGCACAACTAGGGTCCTAGGGGAACCTGCATATGAAATTTGAGAAAGATCCCTTCAGTACTTTCTGAGAAATAGCGGTAACAAACTTTAACTATCAAAATCCAAGATGGCCGCCTGTCGGCCATCTTGTTGACCGATCGGTCCCAAAATGCAATATGCACAACTAGGGTCCTAGGGGAACCTACATATGAAATGTGAGAAAGATCCCTTCAGTACTTTCTGAGAAATAGCGGTAACAAACTTTAACTATCAAAATCCAAGATGGCCGCCTGTCGGCCATCTTGTTGACCGATCGGTCCCAAAATGCAATATGCACAACTAGGGTCCTAGGGGAACCTACATATGAAATTTGAGAAAGATCCCTTCAGTACTTTCTGAGAAATAGCGGTAACAAACTTTAACTATCAAAATCCAAGGTGGCCGCCTCTTGTTGACCGATCGGTCCCAAAACGCAATATGCACAACTAGGGTCCGAGGGGAACCTACATATGAAATGTGAGAAAGATCCCTTCAGTACTTTCTGAGAAATAGCGGTAACAAACTTTAACTATCAAAATCCAAGATGGCCGCCTGTCGGCCATCTTGTTCGCCGATCGGTCCCAAAATGCAATATGCACAACTAGGGTCCTAGGGGAACCTACATATGAAATTTGAGAAAGATCCCTTCAGTACTTTCTGAGAAATAGCGGTAACAAACTTTAACTATCAAAATCCAAGATGGCCGCCTGTCGGCCATCTTGTTCACCGATCGGTCCCAAAATGCAATATGCACAACTAGGGTCCTAGGAGAACCTGCATATGAAATTTAAGAAAGATCCCTTCAGTACTTTTTGAGAAATAGCGGTAACAAACTTTAACTACCAAAATCCAAGATGGCCGCCTGTCGGCCATCTTGTTGACCGATCGGTCCCAAAATGCAATATGCACAACTAGGGCCATAGGGGAACCTACATATGAAATTTGAAAAAGATCCCTTTAGTACTTTCTGAGAAATAGCGGTAACAAGAATTGTTAACGGACGGACGGACGGAAGGACGGACGGACAACGGACCACGGACGAAAGGCGATTTGAATATCAGATGGGGGGCTAAAAATATGCTTATTGCACCAAAACTTACTTTGTGTTTCATTAAAGTGACCAACATCTATTTGATATCTTTTTGTGCAATAATATAATCATATTTCATGGTTATTTTGGGATCAAGTGACTGACCGAAAGCATCACGAAAAACAAAAGCACTGTCTAAAGGTGTGTTTGATACGTGACCAGGGAATCACTAAAAACAAGATTCTGCTCTGGGCTGGAGTAAACTTAGACAAACAAAGGTGTAAATTACCTAAAACTTACAGAAATTCAATAAATACAAATCAATTAATTTTGTTTGAAAAAAGGGTAAACACAAGACGTATGAACCAGCTAAAAACTACCTTTGATCCTGTCTATCCATGCCCGATCGGAACTTGTCATAAACCCATTATTTTGCATACTTTGACCTACTTTGATGCAAACAATTTTTGAAAACGATTGACAAACAAGATAAACGATGATTTCATGAAATTTCAGGATTAATATGCAAGTAAGTCACAATTTCATACGTTCCTCTCTGCGATTGAGTGTTGCAAACTCTGATTTCAAAAGGAAAACAAAGATGTGTTGGCAATATCTGTTGCAAATGAACAATTTTTTGTTGAATGACCATTTGCATGGCTACTGTGATTAGCTGATCAAAAAATTAAAAAAAATGGGCCTGAGATAGAGCGTGTGCAGAAATCACGGTAATTGGTAGATCACAGTAACTGGTTGCGACCAAGTACAGTATATTCTTTTTTTTTTTATTATATTCCATGCAATACAAGAAATGAATTAATAACAATTTTTTCTAAGTGGCAAGTTCCACATTGGTAACCTGCTCTGGCTCTGGATATATATATATATATATAAAGTGTTTACCAGGGGAGATTATACCTGCTGCTGAGCGCCTAGTAATGCGGGGGGCTATGGTGTCTGAGCTATCTTCATCACTCTCAGCAGATGTCTGGTCAGGTTCATGGTCACTTTCCTCAGATGACACCACCTCTCTAGGCCTCTGTAATGAAATGTAAACTATAATTAGAGACAGGCATGGGGTAATCGTAAAATCGTAATCAATTGTAATTAATTACATTTTCTCAAGTAATCGACGGCTATTTCGATTACTTGTAATCATAATCGTAATCGATTACAATAAAATTTTACTGTGTAATCGTAATTACATTTCGATTACTTTTCAATTACATTATACCTATTATGAAGTTGAATTTAGCAGCCAGTATACTAAGTTTAGAAAGTGTAAAGTTCAACTTGTCTGCTGTAGTTCAACTAAAACTGAAGATAGATGTAACAGTGTTTATTATTGGTCTATTCTATAATTAGTTTTCTGATGAACTGTAAGGCTCAAAGAAATAAAGAATACAAACGAATTGTCTAATGTCTATACAGGTACACTTTATAGCTAATTTTAAGTTTCACCAGTGTGCCCATGGGCATAAGAGCATATTGTATTAAACAATGGAAAGCATTGTTTTCATAAAAGTCAACAGGCATTGACTAAGATCAATTCAGTTGTTTCAGGGAGTATGTCCTCAGATTTCCAATGAACTTGTTGTTTTAGGAAACAATGAGAAGTCAATTAATTCTGTTTGATATTCCCAGTAGCTGTTCTTTTTACCTGTACAGTCAACCAAGATTTATCTGTTTAGCTCAGAAGCATAAGTCACATTTTTGCTTTAAAAAAAATCTTAAATTATATACTTGATTCATTTTTAGCTCACCTGGCCCGAAGGGCCGGTGAGCTTATGTCATGGCGCGGTGTCCGTCGTCCGTCCGTCCGTCAACATTTCCTTTAAATCGCTACTAGTCATAGAGTTCTGCATGGATTGTAACCAAATTTGGCCACAAACATCCTTGGGGGAAGGGGAACAGAACTTGTATAAATTTTGGCTCTGACCCCCCAGGGGCAGGAGGGGCGGGGCCCAATAGGGAAAATAAAGGTAAATCCTATAAAACGCTACTTGTCCTAGAGTTCTGCATGGATTGTAACCAAATTTGGCCACAAACATCCTTGGGGGAAGGGGAACAGAACTTGTATAAATTTTGGCTCTGACCCCCTGGGGGCAGGAGGGGCGGGGCCCAATAGGGGAAATAGAGGTAAATCCTATAAAACGCTACTTGTCCTAGAGTTCTGCATGGATTGTAACCAAATTTGGCCACAAACATCCTTGGGGGAAGGGGAACAGAACTTGTATAAATTTTGGCTCTGACCCCCTAGGGGCAGAAGGGGCGGGGCCCAATAGGGAAAATAAAGGTAAATCCTATAAAACGCTACTTGTCCTAGAGTTCTGCATGGATTGTAACCAAATTTGGCCACAAACATCCTTGGGGAAAGGGGAACAGAACTTGTATAAATTTTGGCTCTGACCCCCTGGGGGCAGGAGGGGCGGGGCCCAATAGGGGAAATAGAGGTAAATCCTATAAAACGCTACTTGTCCTAGAGTTCTGCATGGATTGTAACCAAATTTGGCCACAAACATCCTTGAGGGAAGGGTAACAGAACTTGTATAAATTTTGGCTCTGACCCCCCAGGGGCAGGAGGGGCGGGGCCCAATAGGGGAAATAGAGGTAAATCCTATAAATCGCTACTTGTCCTAGAGTTCTGCATGGATTGTAACCAAATTTGGCCACAAACATCCTTGGGGGAAGGGGGAAAGAACTTGTATAAATTTTGGCTCTGACCCCCCGGGGGCAGGAGGGTGGGGCCCAATAGGGGAAATAGAGGTAAATCCTATAAATCGCTACTTGTCCTAGAGTTCTGCATGGATTGTAACCAAATTTGGCCACAAACATCCTTGGGGGAAGGGGGAAAGAACTTGTATAAATTTTGGCTCTGACCCCCCGGGGGCAGGAGGGTGGGGCCCAATAGGGGAAATAGAGGTAAATCCTATAAATCGCTACTTGTCCTAGAGTTCTGCATGGATTGTAACCAAATTTGGCCACAAATATCCTTGGGGAAGGGGAACAGAACTTGTATAAATTTTGGCTCTGACCCCCCGGGGGCAGGAGGGGCGGGGCCCAATAGGGAAATAAGAGGTAAATATTCAAATTCCTTCAGAAAAGAAACAATGAACCTGTATTCAGAACATGACTTGACATTACAAACCAGGTGAGCGATACAGGCCCTCTGGGCCTCTTGTTATATATTTAACATGCATTGAATTGTAAATGAAAATTATAAATATAAGAAAAATTACACTGCTACAGATTTCCGCTTTCTCACTAGAAGAATCAAGAATTAGATTTCAGGTTTAAAATATCCACTTGTTGTGTTATACGGTCATCTGCAAAATGCAGGTTATCAATTAACCACATACGAGAAATGCACATGGCCATTTCTAGTTTCAAGTTTTAAGTTTTATTTACTTCTAAGACAAACCAGTTTAAAAAGCATGATGTGGGACAGGTGTAAACTTGAAACTAAATTAACAGTTTAACTAATTCCAATGAAACTATTTTATATAAATATAACTGGTCGTTGAATGCTATCAAATCGTAAAAAGTAAAAATTGAGAATATTGTGATAGAAGATAAAATATAATAAATCAACTAAAAATTTCAATTACTTTTTGTAAAGTAATCGATTGTAATCGATTACAGGTCAATGGTACCTGTAATCGATTATTAATCGATTACAGCATTTTCTCCCAAGTAATCGATTATTAATTAATTACATTTTGAAGTAATTGTGCCCATGCCTGATTAGAGAATGCTTGATATGTAACAAGTCGTCAGGATACGCATATTTCCAATTAAAGTTGTATGGTTTATTATTTCCCCCCCTTTTTATGACAGAAAAAAAACATTTAAAGTGTTCTACATATTTTTCTCCGCCTCTCTCTAATTTTTTAAACTTTCCATATTTACAGACTTTTGAAAAGTTTGCATTTACAAAATTATTAGAAAATTAAATAATCATTGGTTTAAATGGCTTCACAAAAGGTCACTCAAGCTGTCTAAGAATAACTAAAATAGCTAAAATACAATAGCTAAAAATAACAAAGTATTTGTTTAGCAGCAGAGTTGTAGATCACTTGGAACAGCTAGTATACCAGAATATATATGTAAAGTCTTTTTTAACTCTTTTAAATTGTGTCTAAACCAGCACTGGCACAATGAACCCTCCAAATTATCTCTACATGTAACAGTGTTACTCTATATCAGTCACTGAACAGTGAATTGTTTGCTACAAGCATTTGTCTCCAATTGAACTATATTATTGGTGTCTTTGTACTATTGAGAGTTATCTCCCTTATGGAAAGATATCAATTGTGATGTCATTATTGTGTGAAGGGAACTCATTGTTTTCTTTTAAATAATATTATATTATGCTCCCAAACACATGACCTCACCATCAATACCTACCCACAAGTGCAGATTACCCTTTGTATACAAAGATAGAATTGCCTTTAGATGTCAGCATGCAGCACCAAATCTTGATACTAAATAGCATGGATGTGGCCTGGTTAATCCTGTAAGCAAAGTGAGGAAATTGCTCAAATGATGACAGTAAATTCTCCACCATGTGTATGAAAATGTCATTTTATGATGTTTCATATCACATCTGACATGCTTTGATTGTCATAAAGATTGTTCAGTAGGGCTGCCGCGGTTCACCGGTATATTGGGGTATTGCAATACACCACCAAAAAATATTGTACCGCGATACAGTTTACCTGTACCGGTTTTTTACGATATATTTTCTTAGTATCATAATTTCATTAATTTGATATAATTAAAACGTCCTGTCATTAAAACAAAACCAGCAAGTTGTATTTGTTTTCCTTTCCGATAATATGAAGCCATGTGGGTATCCCTTTCGTTTTCATTCGATTCAGATGTCGGTCAAATGTTTGTAACTAACGTGTATAATGTTCAAATGATTCAAACATTTGCATGACGTTGAATATAAACAATATGACATTAGGCTAGTTTCTGAAATATTATCAAGCTGATTCGCTCCATCAATCAACAATACCGGAATATCTAATTCTCTAAACACATTTAAGGCCCGGTGAATACATGGCTGCAGGGATTTTGCCAGCTTTTTCAGGCTTCATCGTCCGCCGCCATTTTCGATTTCCTACACGTGTCAAAACAACACTGCAAGCCGGTCAGCCCTTTGAAGTTTAATCACGATCGTAAGCTTATTTTGCCAGGACAATTGTACGTAAATTTGTTCATCATTTAGGTTCAAAAGTGTAAATATTTGCAGACACTATCATGTTTAGTTATTGCATTATTAGGTTACGATCGTCTGTAACAGTTAGCCTATCGTTTTCACAAACAGACTCGTATTTTTTTTAAAACAAGAACACATTTGAACATTTTTGTTACTCAACAACATGGTTCAAATCGATGTAAAACTACATAACATAGCACTGTATGTTTGTATAATGTAATGGGTGTTTTTATTATGGAATATATACAAAATAGACAACACATATGTTAAGGTCAAAATATTGCAATACATATCACAATACAGTTGTTGTGTATCGCAATATATCGTGGTACGCTTCTGCCGTATCGCGGCAGCCCTATTGTTCAGTCAGAGGAAATCCTGTGAAAAGATGAAGAATCACATCTCTGTAAAAAATAATGTCATAATTACACGAATCTGTGCGTTTTTGTCCTGTTCCTGTTGTACACACTTAGCACATTTTTGTACTGATCTTTTTATACAAATTTACCTTGGATATTCCCCTGCTCAATGATGAGGACTATAGTTTAGAGAAGGTTTGAAAGGACATTTTGTTCAGACTTTTTGTAATTTAGAGGACAACAAATTATTTAAATACCAGTTTTATCGATTGAGTACTGATAAGTTCGGGTTCATTATCAGCTTATGCTAGGCTGAGGTGGTATTTGAATTTTTGACCGAATGCCCGAGCCCCAAGCTCATTCGGCCATCGTTTGTGATTTGGATCTTATAGGCGTTTAATCATTGATCCATCAATAGAATGTTCTTTTTTTGAAAGTTTATGGTACATTTATCATGAGTAATATAACACAACATTCTTAAGTTCAAAATCATAACACAATGAATTTCAAAGATGCACAGCGTCTCAAAATTCTAAATGTAGTAACAAAACAGAAGTGAATGTAAGCGGATTTGTTACGCACTTTTCGCCTAGGCATGCTGAGTGAAAGTTTCTCCTGTTCACGCAGATCGTTGGTCAGGGATCAAGGATTCATATTTGCTTAATTATCGTCAATTATTACGGATGTTTTCTTCTTTTTTTCATTCATTTTCGTCTAGATTCTTTTCGCGCCGATCTTGTTCCGGTAACACCGCCACCTGTTGGAAAAACATTTGCATCTATTTCCTTTAAGGGACGTAACTCGAACGGGTTTGCTTCTTGTGGTAGCGCGACACTAAATATATATGACTGATTTCAAACATGTTAGTTCCATATAGCCGAACGAAGTCAGATGAAACTTTACATGTTTCAAAATAAAACAATTTCGTTTTGTCATACTAAAAAATATCAAAAATCAACTTACAACCAGATCAGCATAGAACTAATGAACGGATTTATTTATGATTCGTGCTATAGCAACAGGTTAGATAAACACTCTAATTAGATAGTAAATTAACTCGACTGATTGCTGTTAATGATAATCTTAAAAAAAAATTCTATTTTGTTGAGGTGAAATAGTATATATATATGTAAAAAATAGACATGTAAATTTCAAGTTATAACATTGTGTCTTTAAAAATAAAAAATAAATGTAACAAAGCAAATGGTAGAGGTCATTAAATGTGACTCCCAGGTTCATTATAAAACCGCATTAGTTGTCGTATTAGCGATATCGAAAGTTGACGTCTGTACATGTGGATTGAATTATTAGTAATTATTAAAATGAAACAGTTTTGTTCATTTTCGACAAAAGAAAAAACAAAAAAAAAAAAAAAAAAAAAAAAAAAACTAGATATTTAAACGTGGGAGGGCTATTATGTTACAATGATATGACGACAACTGAAATCCTTATAAAGGTAATGGGCGGTAATGGCACAAGATACCCGCTTCTATGTGTGTTTCCTTTCACATTTACTTAAATATTGCACGAGGGAGATACAGGAATCGTCAGAGAATTAAAAGGTTGCGTGAGGTCTGTAATGCTAATGATATTACAGATAAAATTCACTTTATACTTATATGCAATTGTTACTCTGATTTAAGAAAAAATACTTTAAATCATATTATTACAGACGCCCTCCTATGTTTAAATTGGTACTTTTATTATCAACCCAAAATATAGGGGAATTAAACATATTTGGAAAATGCATGGATTTGGCTTTAAAGCGACGAGATAATTTGAATTTCGAATTTATGTTAATTAATATTACCATTTGCAAGGCTTTGAAATGTGTATTATGATAATGATATTATGTCTGATGAAGCAGTATATATACATATTTAATCATACAATGTACCTGTTATGTTATGTAAGATGTAGTTATATGTTTGTCCAGCACTGTCTGCATTGTTATATGGTATGTGTTTATGTCAACCCTCCAATTTATTAAAAACAAGGAAATAAAATAATCTGAATCAGAACTTATTTCGCCCCACTGACATTAATTTTGCCCTCTGGTCATGAATTCTTTTACCTGTAACTAACATCCTGACTTGGTTATACAGTCCAAAAATTCAATTCAATCCCTTTATTACCCTACGGATCTTATGAAGAAAAGAATGAACAAAATGTCTTTACATTGTAAAACCTACATCCTAAGATATAGAATTAAACATTTTGTAGTAATAGCTATATGTACATGTACCCCTCACCAGATTTTGTGAATAGTTTGAATATCTAATTGTATTTTGTTAACAAAACTACATGACGATAGCTTTACTTAATTAACAAGGTGTCCAGTTTAATTGGGAAAAAATATATGTATGACATTTTTAGAATAAGATATGAAATATTTATTTGAGTTATTGATATACAATTAAATTGTAAAACCATGGATGATTGAACTGGTAAATAACTAAAAAAAATTTAATAGTCCCTGAAGCCTTGCTTGCAATGCTTAAGGACTAAACACCAATTACATTTATTACAGTGTATTAAGACAAAAGCGGTAACACCGAATACGGTCGGGCTGGCTGACTCGTGATAGGGGAGCCATCGTTACAACTTGGTAATGGTACCATTCTCCTGAGAGGATACTGGCTGACTATAGCATTACACCATGGTAGTACTCGATAGGATATCAATCATAAAGTCAGTGATTTACAAATTGTCAATAACAAAAGAAATGCAATCTCATTTCTAGTAGACTAGGGTTTCGGATATTTTCTTTAGATAAAGATGGTTTCACACGTGTTTGCTCGTTATTTTCGTTCACCACATTAAGAATATTTTCCATGGGTTAACATCTAATTACACTTATACCAAAGAAAAATATCTTGCAGTATAAGAACTTTCACTATTAGTTTGTTATATTGTATTTGTTACGGGTTTTAAATGTCCTTAAGGAAGTGATAAGTCGTTTGGTAACATATACCTACTTCGAGAATTAAACTTGATAAATCTTGTTTTAATGCAAAAGTCATAACATAGTGAACCGCAATGAAAAAAAAAAGTTTACTTAGAATAGCAATTGACGGTAAATAGGCTGAAACTTATAATCAATACATGTACGTAGAGATATACGGTAAAGCCAAACAGTAGAGATTAACGCTAATGTATAGACATATATGACCTTCAACCTTCTTTGTATTTCATTTAGTCTAAACAATATTCTATTAATTGAAAGGAAGTGAATACAATTGCAATACAATAATTATTTTATTAAAGAACATACATTGTATATGGAATATTTAGCCTATATATTCACAAAGCTGTCATGTTCGTAATTATGCAACAACACCACGCTTCAATCAAGTAAGATTTTCTTGATCTGATTCCATTGCATAGACATATTTTGTCTTTCAACTAATCATTCGAAGGGTAATCCGCTTTAACATCATCCGCTATCTGATTTTGGTTTTCGGGAGGATGAGAAACAGGGGGCGTAGCCGGAGTAACGACACCAAAACTGGGTGGGACTGGAGGAAGAGGTCCATTGGGCGGGGGAATGTAACCGTAGGCGGGAGGAGGTGGCATGGGTTCGGGTTGGTCGGCAGGTAAAGGGTTCATCTGTATCGACGGTGGGTTTGTTGCATTTGTCGGTCGTTGGATAACTTCGTGTGTATAGTGAATGTGATGCACGTGATGAGTTGGTGCATGGTGGTGACCCCGAGCTGAAACGACAAGAGTGATAGTAAGTTTAGTATCGTGAGATATCAGAAATCGTTATTGAAGAATTGACGTGAATAGATTTTCTATGTTTTGAAAATACTTTTGATCAGATTGTGAAATAACTTAGCACAACAATGGATCTAGATATACTTAAATACTGTACTACATGTATTTGACATAATATGTTCTTAAAATCAGCAGCGATTTGATTTAAGGACAATGATCAGCGAATGAATGTGACGTATGTTGAGCTAACCTGGTCCTGTCCGGTAGGGTGGTCTGTTTCCAACCGTTCGAGGATGTACTTTTTTTGCATTGCAGCAACCGCAGCACACCGCAAAGAAGATGAAAACCAAGGTGAAAAAGAATATACCTCCTAGTACACTGCCAAGCAGGATGCCTAGTCTATAAATCAACACAATAAAGTATTATCACTTGATAATTTTATATAAAACTCCATACTTCAACTTAGATCGTATAACAATTTGCTTCACGTAGACGTAGATATACTATTATACTGATAGAACCTATGTTCTTTAGGATATTATAACATTTTACTTCACATACATATACTATTATCCTGATAGATACTATGTTCTTTAGGATATTATAACATTTTACTTCACCTACATATACTATTATACTGATAGGTACTATGATCTTTAGAATGGTATAACATTTTACTTCACATACATATACTATCATACTGATAGATACTATGTTCTTTAGGATATTATAACATTTTACTTCACCTACATATACTATTATACTGATAGGTACTATGATCTTTAGAATGGTATAACATTTTACTTCACATACATATACTATCATACGATAGATTCTATATCCTTTAGGATTTTATAACATTTTACTTCACATACATATACTATTATACTGATGGATACTACGTTGTTTTGGATGTTATAGTGATATCATAAAATCTAGTTTCATATTATCATGTGTCTAAATAGCATAGAATACATAAAAAATACATTATTTTGTTTTGGTACATGCGCAGTCAGTACGTCATTCAATATAGGGCATAGAGCCGTGATTTTTTTCGGAACTCAATTAATTATTTTTAATATCTCTAAAATGAAGTAAAATGATAAGCTCAAACTTTTTCAATGATGACAATGGTGTAATGTTAATAGTTGTAACAGAAGAAAAATACATAATTGCATGCTCCTGTTTTTGATTGAGAAAGATACCATTCGTCATCGGTAGAGCATCTTTAATACAGATTTGTTTTATGAAAAATTTTCATACAAAGCTGAAGCTAAGATAGTACAACAGTATGGCCATTAAGACAATCACTCTATTTTTATAATGTTTCCCCCCTCGTAACTTACAGCTCGTCATCGTCAAGTAGTGAACAGCACGTTCTCTCACAACATCCATCGTCACAGAATCCCACATATACCGTGTAAGAGTAGTAGGAATCATAGTGGTAACAGGGAGTACCAATAGTACCTGGAACAAAACCAAATCAATATCATTTCATAACGTCTAGGTCACATACAATTGTATTGATGCACCTTATATCATCCAGTTAATGATTTCATTTTGAATGTTATAATGGCCAATGCCTTATCTTTGTAAACGCACCAAATATTTTTAGACGTTTTATATTCCTTCATCTAATTAATCTCTAATGCCTTCATTAAAGGGACAATTCATTCGACGAGAACATTAAAATTTGTATATATATCGGAAAACCCCCAGTTCTAATGGAAATTAGATCAGTCGGTTTTACTGTGATATGTCAGAACATCCCATGGTGGTGAAATGCGTGTGAAATGTTCAAACTCACTCGCTGTCCGCCATTACACATTGTGGTCGAATATCTTGTATGCCGAACCCAGTCCCTTGCTCGTAGAGTAATGCTACTTTTGTCTAGAACAGCTCAAATCGCTATGACAGAAGTGTGTTTACCTTATTAGGTGAATTGTCTTGCCTAAAAAATCATTATATCACCTCCACAGTGCTTATGTAGTTCATTTGTTTAACGTGCGTGACTTTGGCTCGGATATTGGTACAGCGTACATATTGTACCTGCTTAATCGTATTGATCAACGATTTGTAATTACAACGGCATCAATTAAAATACTAAACAATGACGTGGAATTTGTCAATATCTTATGTTATATATTTCATAAGAAATGTAGAACAATACATTTATGCCATATTTTGCTTCTTGGTTATGTAAAAGAATTAGCGTGAGTGAATTGTCCCTTTAAGAGAAATAAATATTAATATAAAAAAACAACATAATTATTTTATCTTCAAGTTTATAATGACATGTGCCCTATCTTTCGTACAGTCAATAATTAAAATCAATTCTTTTGGTTAGATATTAGGTATTCCTAGTTATATGTAATATACCATGAGGATATTTTATGAGATATGGGTTGTATCATTTTAATGAATCAAATATTCCTAGTCATATATAGCATGCAGAGATACTGTATGGCGGTCATTCAATTAGAAGCTTTTGATTCGTTAGTTCTAAAGACATATGTTGACACCTGCAAGTGAATTCAGACTCAGTATTATACACACATAGAAGTGTCTGTATAACTAAAGAATCAAACGTCTGCGGTTCTACTTCTCAATCTAGCTGACAGCATTTATTATGGGTAAACCATATGTTTTCGAAAAATATATCTGTTTAAGCTGATAAGGGATATAAATTCTTATAGCAAATATGTTACTTGCATTAACCAAATGCTGAACAATATGCATCAATAAACGCTTTTATGATTATAATAAGTATGATTTAGATAATTGTAGGAATAGGTTTCGTTCCTCAATGCAGATAGATTGGTACATACAAGTTAAGAGTGTATAAGAAAACACGTCTATGTCATGACATAATCTCATAGACAAAATAATTAGGTTTACTTGATTCTGTATTAAACTTGAAGGAATGTCCTATTTGATGTGCAGGCTTTTCATAAGAGTACCACAACTACGGTCTCAAGCTCTAGTCTAGGAGATATCTGTAGGTGTAAGATCTATATGTCTGAGAAATGGCGTGTTCTTCATTTGCCCCCTTATTAGAGTTTTCGCACTAAGCACGAATCCGAATCGGTAAACGTATCCGTATCCGTATCGGGCAGGGAGAAACGTTTTACTTGATTTTTTACTACATGTATTAATTATCTTTTCTGTTCATTTTCGAATTTTAAATTCTTAAAACTAAATCGCAATAAACGTTTGTGTTCCTCATTTTATATCATACACAATGTTATAACACATCATTATTAAAATATTATCTGTACAGGTAACTATATCTATACACGTGAAGCTGTTGATGTTTTACACGAATCGGTGAACGCATGCACTCGCGATTGGTAGTTGGTCACAGAGTAACAGTTTAACTAGATTTAGGACGAGCGGGTACATTAGAGTTTGAGGATATTATATCAGAGGGACAGGCGAAGCATTTTTGTAGCCATGTGTATAAAGTGCCAATATCACGATAAACTTGCACAGGGACCTGACACGACTTTCTAACTCGCAGTATACACGTGTAATTCAGTGTTAACTCGTTGGTTCTGGGTCTCGATGTTCCATATTATTTTTTAACGTGCTTACCTATTTTCGTTTACCTGAACTACCTATAGTTAGACACCACTGAGGAAATAGAGATATATCAATATATATACAGTAGTACTATATATTTTTTATATATTTCATCACCATTAGGATAAGAATAAAGAACAAAATTGCATCCAATTTCGTACTTTTGGCGTGTACTGTAGGTTACCTGCAAGCTGCAAAATATTTCCAAGAGTAATACATACATTCCACAATCATTATCATAAAAAAATCTACATTTCCATTGTTAGGAGAACCCAAACAAGACAATAATGCTTGTAATGTTGGCAAGTGCACTGATGTAGCTATATAGATCATATCACAATTAAGATAGGATGATACATGTTACAATATAGATGTAGTATCTAATTAATTATATCATATACAGTTATATACCATATATACCAAACTTCAATGTTCCGAAATAAAAAAAAAAGTTAAACATATTGTATAACTTTCTATGTTTGTGTATTGTCTATAATTCTTTTTTTTTAATCTCTAGTTTTTGTTTGTATATACAAATATTTTATTCACTCCACTACAAACATTAAACCAAGACAATTAAATTCCAAATCTTAATGTGAACAGAATACTCAATACACAAGTAATTTTCTTAAAAAGTTTTTCCTTTTTTCCCTTTAACTATAATGGCTCTAAAAAAATTATATTTATTGTTTAAATTGATGCATGCTGTGCGAGAACCCTCCTGTGATTCAAGATTTTTTATTCACTCATGACATATGTACATATACAACAAGAGGTCAAAAGGAACAAAAAATAATAATTATAAAAATGAAAATAAAGAAGGAAATGATAGATGGACACAGTCATCAATAGGCAAATTTAAATACATTGAAACTAACAATTCTATTTTTATAGTTTAAAGAAGCTTAATTACTCTCTGAATAAAACTACTTACTTTACTTAATAGAGCTGTATTGCATATAGTAAACATTCCTTTCATTTTGTGATAATTATGATTAGTAAAGTAGTATCTTGGCACATAAATTTCTCGTAATGCTACAACAGATTCATGATTACATACATATAGATAGTGGTACTCCTCTCCAACACAATTTGTACAGAGAGGACATAACCTTTCCTCGCGAGGACATTATTGTTCGAGGAGTTGACCCCAGGGCACCCCACCCCTGGCAGCTCTCACCGAATTACCGATGTGTATATACATTTGTTGCAATGCCACAAATGTATATACACATCATACACAGCTGGGGGGGGGGGGGGGGGGGTAAAATATTTGTACTGTGAAAAAAAAAAACAAAAAAAAAACCAGGTTAACTTTTCAGAAGTAGACTATAACCCTTGTCACAACATTCTGATAATCATTAGATTATAAAAAGTGGGCAAATGGAGATACAGCCGTCTGAATTCCTCTCCAAATTGATATTATTATTAATAACTACGGACATGTAAAAGAGATATGATATATAAATGAAAGATTCGTCAACTGGCAGGTTCCATGATAAAACACATTCAACTTTGGAGGTCTGTCAAAGCCTTGTACGTACGTCTGTATACTTTACAGGATTTAGATAGAAACATAGTTATCTGATATATTTAATGGAAGCACAACATTTATACGATTATCTGGGTTAGGAACGTAACAGTCGCTATATATTTGTTATAAATTTATTTGTCGTTTGTATTTTCTTACCTGGGATTTGTGCCAACGAAAGAAGGAACCAGATTATATGACTGGAAGCCATTTTGTAAGATAATTAGTCTCCACTAACTACATGTGTGCCGTTAACTCAAAACACGTAATACAATAGATCGCACACTTCAGTGACCAATTATTGTTAGATAGACTTGGTATGTAGACATTATATATGTGCTGTGTAAAATGTGGGGTCTACCCCGAACACCAACTCTGGGTAGGGTGGGGTGTTTACATAGGGATTAAGGTGTGTTGATAGGGAATTATAGTCTATCTCAGAATTGTTCTCATTGCAAGATCACAGGTAAATCAACTCATCTGATAGGTGATCAGTAAATCAGTAACAGTTAATTACTGCCAAGCTGCTGTAGAATAGTGTATAAAACTGACATATTTCAGAAAAAAATCATACTTGCTCTGATATTTGAATTGTCAACATTGTACATTGAATTATCAACTTGTCTTTGTATTAGTAGACTTTGAGTCTATACATTTTTCTGCTATTTTTTAGCTTTATAAGTGTAAATATTTAATAGAAATACTGTACTAGATTTTTTAATTTCTCGTTATTTTCTTAGAACTTCTGACTTGTTATAGTTTTCAGATTTAGGTAATATAGATTTTGTAAAACATCTGTACTAGAATTTTCCAATTTACTGTTTCTTATTGATTTATACTTGTGTTACTTTTCAGTTTTAGTGTAAATATTTGATAGAACTACTGAACTAGATTTTTTAATTTCTCATCATTTTTATAGAATTTCTGACTTGTTTTAGTTTTCAGTTTTAGGTAATATAGATTTGGTAAAACATCTGTACTAGAATTTTCCAATTTACTGTTTCTTATTGATTTATACTTGTGTTTCTTTTCAGTTTTAGTGTAAATATTTGATAGAACTACTTTACTAGATTTTTTAATTTCTCATTATTTTCTTAGAATTTCTGACTTGTTTTAGTTTTCAGATTTAGGTAATATAGATTTTGTAAAACATCTGTACTAGCATTTTCCAATTTACTGTAATTTCTTTTTATCACACACGGAATGGCAAACGCACAGATCAACGTTAAGTTCATCATCAACAGAAGAGGCGGACGTAACCTATCCCATGACGGCTTCTTCTACAGACAGACTCGTAAAAGTACCTACAGGACTTTCTGGAGATGTTCTACTTCCGGCTATTCAGCCTCCCTCTCAACACTGAACGACATACAAGTCAATTTCGGACTACAGACCACCTGGAAGCATGGCATGGGAAACTGAAGAGACGAGTTATGCACTCAAACGACATCAGCCGGATACAGAGAAATTCTGGAGCTCCAACCCAACCCCGCAAAAAAGTATGTACACATCGACAGACGCCTGGCAACCCTGAAAGACCGCTACCTGACTGGAACCATCGACTTGATGACATACGCCGACTCAGCATCACAGCTGCTGCATCTTGGTTAAATTGGCTAGAAATGAAATATTTTGCATACCATATTTATGTCCAAATGTATATGAGACACTTTGATAACATATTTTATCATTATAGATTATTTTGGAAACCATTGAATTACCTTAGTGCTTGAATGATATTATAAAATATATGATGTTTTAATAAAACTTTAAATTTTATTGATTTATGATTTTTTTAAAAATAGGCTTTGTGTAAAATAGTGCTTAAATTAATTGCTATTGTAAAATATAGATATTGTACAGTGTGTATTATCATATGATTATTTTGGTAAAAAATAGTTATAATTGATACAAATACTTAAACTAATACTTGCAATTAACAAAATTGTACATTTATTGTATCTTATAATGCATCTCATCATATTAGTTAAAAAATTACCTGGTTCAAAAGTTACCTGAGTTGGTGTTAGATTTTGAAACAGACTATAACTAAACTTCAAAGGGTTCCCTACAAAAACACCTCCCTTTGTCTTTACCAGAGTTGGTGTTCGGGGAATGAGCCTAAAATGTTTAGGCGAACGTTTGTTTAAAAAAGAACCTGTATACATGCAAACATATCCTTCTCTTTATATAGTGAAGTAGATGAACATGTATGAGCGCTCATGCGGGAACGGCAACACTGTCTATCATCGGCAAATCGGAAATAGCTTCACTCCATATAATAACAATGGTTTTTGCTATATGAAATTAATACTGCTTGTCATTTCCTGGTTTAAGTGTTTCAAAAACTATTTCAGATTTGTTAAGGTATAAACTATGAAAAATGAAGGAGTCATAATAGACTTATTTGACAATACAAGTCATATCCATGGATGAACTACAAGAGTTATCTCTCTTGGTTAATAACTCGCTTATTAATGAACATAATTCCTCACAAGAAATTATGAAATGTATTAAAAGGTTAAAAATGATAAATCATGTGGAGACGACTTTGTATGTAATGAGTATATTAAATATACAATTGATATTATGTTACCATTGTATGTGAAGATATTCAATCACATTTTTGATACTGGCAAAGGCTCTTGGGAAATATAATCCCAATTTTCAAAAACAAAAGTGATATGCAAGATGCTAAAAATATAGACCGATTATGTTTGATAGCTGTCGAAGTTATGTTTTCACCTCCATCATCATTAATGATAGACTTACTAAATATGCAGAGCATTATGAACAGATTCTGGAGAACCAGGTTGGATTTCGACGGAATTACTCAACTATTGATCACATATTTTCTTTATACTCATTAATTGAACTAGCAAAATAATTCAAAATAAAATATATTCTGCATTCATTGACTTCGAAAAAATCTTCGATGGTGTTTGGAGGCTTGTTTAAAGGAACAAACTTGTTAAAGGTGATATTGATGGAAAAAGTTTCCGAGTAATTATAAATATTTATGATGGCGTTAAAGTCAAAATCATTTAAGATGGAGACTTTTCAGATATCTTCACATGCAATGCTGGTGTAAGACAAAGGAAAATTTATCCCCTTTCTTGTTCTCTATATTTTCTATATGATCTACACGTACATGTATTTTTAAAACTATATGTGCTATTATATGCAGACACCATACTATTGTCTGATACAGCTGATGAACTTCAAAAACAATTGACTAATTTCTATGAATCAACAAATGACGCCTTAAAGTAAATATTAATAAAACAAAAATAATGATTTTTGGTAGATGCCATCTATCAGATAACATGCAACTTGTGCACAATGGAAATTACTTAGAAAAAGTAAATGATTTCAAGTATCTAGGAGTTTATTTTAACAGAAACCGATTTACACAAAAAGCATTAAAGAATTATATAATAAAAGAAGCTTGGATGAACTACATAAAAAATGAGTTAGAGAAAATAAGATCGCATAAAATCAAGGGAAGTATTATAAGATCAAGGGCAAAATGGGCAGAGGAAGGAGAAAAACCTACAAGTTATTTTTTTAATTAAGAAAACCGAAATTACACCTTGAAAATTATTCCGAAATTACAAATTGATAATGACGACATTATATCTAAACAGGAAGTAATTTTACAAGAAGTGCATTCTTTCTATAAGAAATTATATGATGTTTCAAACACAACCGATACTCAGAATGTCAACTTAAAACATTATCTCAATAATTATAATATACCAAGACTATCTGAAAATGAGTCTGATAATTTAGAAAGGAAAATTTCACTTAAAGAGGCAGGAAATACTTTGAAATCGATGAAGAATAATAAAAGTCCTGGATCAGATGGGTTCAATTTTTTTAAAATGTTTTTGGGGAAAGTTAGGGGAATTTGTAATAAGATCAATCAATTTTGGTTATCAAACAGAACAATTATCTATTACACAGAGACAAGGAATAATAACATGTATTCCTAAAGCAGATAAACCAAGACATTTTATTAAAAACTGGAGACCAATTTTACTTTTGAATATTGTATACAAAATTGCATCTGGATCTATAGCTAATAGGATAAAAACTGTTCTCAATAAATTAATAAGTGATATCAAACTGGTTTTATTTCAGGTCGTTATATTGGTGTGAACACACGATTAATATATGATATTATGCAATTTACTGAAGAAAATGAGATACCTGGCATGTTATTAATGATCGATTTCGAAAAAGCGTTTGATTCTGTTTCGTGGATATTTATTGAAAAAGTTCTTCTTCTCTTCGGCTTTGGTAAAAGTATAATAAACTGGTTTAAAACGTTGCATAACAATGTTCATTCTGCTATAAATCAGGGGGAAAACTTATCTTCATTTTTGATATCAAGAGTGGCTGTAGACGGGGAACCCATTAGCACCATATCTATATATTCTCTGTGCAGAAGTGTTAGCTACAAAATTAAAAAATAATGAAAATATAAATGGTGTAAATATTGATAAATGTCCAATTTTATGATCACAGTATGCTGATGACAATTCACTCATACTGGATGGAACAGAGAGGTCATTAAAGGAAGCAGTATGTGAACTTAAAGAATATGCTAAAATTTCAGGTTTAAAAATGAATGTAGAAAAAACTCAAGTTATATGGATTGGGAGTAGAAAGTATAGTCAGGATTATTATTTACCTGAGCAAAATCTTCAGTGGGGAAAAGAAAAATTCACATTGTTAGGAATAGAATTTAGTGTAAATCTTCATGAGATCTCTAAACTTAATTTTGACAAAAAGCTAACTAAACTCAAATCACTGATTAAGATTTGGAATAGGAGGTCATTAACACCTATCGGAAAAAAATATTATAAAATCTCTACTCATATCTCAATTTAACCACCTATTTATATCACTTCCTAACCCTGATGATAAATTTATTAAGAAACCTCACACTCTTTTATATGAATTTCTGTGGAATGGAAAACCAGATAAGATTAAAAAGGAAGTAATTGTTCAGAATTATTGTAATGGTGGCTTGAAAATGACCAATATTAGTGCTTTTATTAACTCTCTAAAACTCACTTGGATTAGAAGACTCTATAAGAGTAATGAGAAATGGCAGAATATATTAAAAACTTTTGTTGATTTAGACCGTCTTGCAAACTGTGGTTCAGAATATATTCAGCATATGATGTCTCTATTTATAAGATTTCTTATCCTTTTGTACCAATCCTACCCAATTTGTTCTAAAATAGCATTCTCCTTTTTTTGTCTCTCTCTTCTTCTCCTTTTTCCCCTTTCTTTTCTTATCTTTCTATCTTTCATAATTTCTCTCTTTCCTATAATCAATACATAGTACTGTTACACATCATATTGACCAAATTATAAACTGTAATTAAAGCAAATGAAAACAAAGATTTTTTTCTTTTCTTTTCTTCAATATTTGCTGTTTTAATATATACATGTTTATTGTACCCTTACAAAATGATATCACTTGTATACTGTATATACACTGTATATATCTGTAACAGACATGAATTTGGTAAAAATAATTACAAAAACATTTAAGCTTTATGCAACCTTATCAATTAAGAAAGTGATGTGTGTGAATGCAAGTTTCTCCATTTGCCCCCTTATTAGAGTTTTCGCACTAAGCACGAATCCGAATCGGTAAACGTATCCGTATCCGTATCGGGCAGGAAGAAACGTTTTACTTGATTTTTTACTACATGTATTAATTATCTTTTCTGTTCATTTTCGAATTTTAAATTCTTAAAAACTAAATTGCAATAAACGTTTGTGTTCCTCATTTTATATCATACACAATGTTATAACACATCATTATTAAAATATTATCTGTACAGGTAACTATATCTATACACGTGAAGCTGTTGATGTTTTACACGAATCGGTGAACGCATGCACTCGCGATTGGTAGTTGGTCACAGAGTAACAGTTTAACTAGATTTAGGACGAGCGGGTACATTAGAGTTTGAGGATATTATATCAGAGGGACAGGCGAAGCATTTTTGTAGCCATGTGTATAAAGTGCCAATATCACGATAAACTTGCACAGGGACCTGACACGACTTTCTAACTCGCAGTATACACGTGTAATTCAGTGTTAACTCGTTGGTTCTGGGTCTCGATGTTCCATATTATTTTTTAACGTGCTTACCTATTTTCGTTTACCTGAACTACCTATAGTTAGACACCACTGAGGAAATAGAGATATATCAATATATATACAGTAGTACTATATATTTTTTTATATATTTCATCACCATTAGGATAAGAATAAAGAACAAAATTGCATCCAATTTCGTACTTTTGGCGTGTACTGTAGGTTACCTGCAAGCTGCAAAATATTTCCAAGAGTAATACATACATTCCACAATTATTATCATAAAAAAATCTACATTTCCATTGTTAGGAGAACCCAAACAAGACAATAATGCTTGTAATGTTGGCAAGTGCACTGATGTAGCTATATAGATCATATCACAATTAAGATAGGGTGATACATGTTACAATATAGATGTAGTATCTAATTAATTATATCATATACAGTTATATACCATATATACCAAACTTCAATGTTCCGAAATAAAAAAAAAGTTAAACATATTGTATAACTTTCTATGTTTGTGTATTGTCTATAATTCTTTTTTTTAATCTCTAGTTTTTGTTTGTATATACAAATATTTTATTCACTCCACTACAAACATTAAACCAAAACAATTAAATTCCAAATCTTAATGTGAACAGAATACTCAATACACAAGTAATTTTCTTAAAAAGTTTTTCCTTTTTTCCCTTTAACTATAATGGCTCTAAAAAATTATATTTATTGTTTAAATTGATGCATGCTGTGCGAGAACCCTCCTGTGATTCAAGATTTTTTATTCACTCATGACATATGTACATATACAACAAGAGGTCAAAAGGAACAAAAAATAATAATTATAAAAATGAAAATAAAGAAGGAAATGATAGATGGACACAGTCATCAATAGGCAAATTTAAATACATTGAAACTAACAATTCTATTTTTATAGTTTAAAGAAGCTTAATTACTCTCTGAATAAAACTACTTACTTTACTTAATAGAGCTGTATTGCATATAGTAAACATTCCTTTCATTTTGTGATAATTATGATTAGTAAAGTAGTATCTTGGCACATAAATTTCTCGTAATGCTACAACAGATTCATGATTACATACATATAGATAGTGGTACTCCTCTCCAACACAATTTGTACAGAGAGGACATAACCTTTCCTCGCGAGGACATTATTGTTCGAGGAGTTGACCCCAGGGCACCCCACCCCTGGCAGCTCTCACCGAATTACCGATGTGTATATACATTTGTTGCAATGCCACAAATGTATATACACATCATACACAGCTGGGGGGGGGGGGGGGGGTAAAATATTTGTACTGTGAAAAAAAAAAACAAAAAAAAAAACCAGGTTAACTTTTCAGAAGTAGACTATAACCCTTGTCACAACATTCTGATAATCATTAGATTATAAAAAGTGGGCAAATGGAGATACAGCCGTCTGAATTCCTCTCCAAATTGATATTATTATTAATAACTACGGACATTTAAAAGAGATATGATATATAAATGAAAGATTCGTCAACTGGCAGGTTCCATGATAAAACACATTCAACTTTGGAGGTCTGTCAAAGCCTTGTACGTACGTCTGTATACTTTACAGGATTTAGATAGAAACATAGTTATCTGATATATTTAATGGAAGCACAACATTTATACGATTATCTGGGTTAGGAACGTAACAGTCGCTATATATTTGTTATAAATTTATTTGTCGTTTGTATTTTCTTACCTGGGATTTGTGCCAACGAAAGAAGGAACCAGATTATATGACTGGAAGCCATTTTGTAAGATAATTAGTCTCCACTAACTACATGTGTGCCGTTAACTCAAAACACGTAATACAATAGATCGCACACTTCAGTGACCAATTATTGTTAGATAGACTTGGTATGTAGACATTATATATGTGCTGTGTAAAATGTGGGGTCTACCCCGAACACCAACTCTGGGTAGGGTGGGGTGTTTACATAGGGATTAAGGTGTGTTGATAAGGAATTATAGTCTATCTCAGAATTGTTCTCATTGCAAGATCACAGGTAAATCAACTCATTTGATAGGTGATCAGTAAATCAGTAACAGTTAATTATTGCCAAGCTGCTGTAGAATAGTGTATAAAACTGACATATTTCAGAAAAAAATCATACTTGCTCTGATATTTGAATTGTCAACATTGTACATTGAATTATCAACTTGTCTTTGTATTAGTAGACTTTGAGTCTATACATTTTTCTGCTATTTTTTAGCTTTATAAGTGTAAATATTTAATAGAAATACTGTACTAGATTTTTTTATTTCTCGTTATTTTCTTAGAACTTCTGACTTGTTATAGTTTTCAGATTTAGGTAATATAGATTTTGTAAAACATCTGTACTAGAATTTTCCAATTTACTGTTTCTTATTGATTTATACTTGTGTTACTTTTCAGTTTTAGTGTAAATATTTGATAGAACTACTGAACTAGATTTTTTAATTTCTCATCATTTTCTTAGAACTTCTGACTTGTTATAGTTTTCAGTTTTAGGTAATATAGATTTGGTAAAACATCTGTACTAGAATTTTCCAATTTACTGTTTCTTATTGATTTATACTTGTGTTTCTTTTCAGTTTTAGTGTAAATATTTGATAGAACTACTTTACTAGATTTTTTAATTTCTCATTATTTTCTTAGAATTTCTGACTTGTTTTAGTTTTCAGATTTAGGTAATATAGATTTTGTAAAACATCTGTACTAGCATTTTCCAATTTACTGTAATTTCTTTTTATCACACACGGAATGGCAAACGCACAGATCAACGTTAAGTTCATCATCAACAGAAGAGGCGGACGTAACCTATCCCATGACGGCTTCTTCTACAGACAGACTCGTAAAAGTACCTACAGGACTTTCTGGAGATGTTCTACTTCCGGCTATTCAGCCTCCCTCTCAACACTGAACGACATACAAGTCAATTAGGACTACAGACCACCTGGAAGCATGGCATGGGAAACTGAAGAGACGAGTTATGCACTCAAACGACATCAGCCGGATACAGAGAAATTCTGGAGCTCCAACCCAACCCCGCAAAAAAGTATGTACACATCGACAGACGCCTGGCAACCCTGAAAGACCGCTACCTGACTGGAACCATCGACTTGATGACATACGCCGACTCAGCATCACAGCTGCTGCATCTTGGTTAAATTGGCTAGAAATGAAATAATTTTGCATACCATATTTATGTCCAAATGTATATGAGACACTTTGATAACATATTTTTATCATTATAGATTATTTTGGAAACCATTGAATTACCTTAGTGCTTGAATGATATTATAAAATATATGATGTTTTAATAAAACTTTAAATTTTATTGATTTATGATTTTTTAAAAATAGGCTTTGTGTAAAATAGTGCTTAAATTAATTGCTATTGTAAAATATAGATATTGTACAGTGTGTATTATCATATGATTATTTTGGTAAAAAATAGTTATAATTGATACAAATACTTAAACTAATACTTGCAATTAACAAAAATTGTACATTTATTGTATCTTATAATGCATCTTATCATATTAGTTAAAAAATTACCTGGTTCAAAAGTTACCTAAGTTGGTGTTAGATTTTGAAACAGACTATAACTAAACTTCAAAGGGTTCCCTACAAAAACACCTCCCTTTGTCTTTACCAGAGTTGGTGTTCGGGGAATGAGCCTAAAATGTTTAGGCGAACGTTTGTTTAAAAAAGAACCTGTATACATGCAAACATATCCTTCTCTTTATATAGTGAAGTAGATGAACATGTATGAGCGCTCGTGCGGAACGGCAACACTGTCTATCATCGGCAAATCGGAAATAGCTTCACTCCATATAATAACAATGGTTTTTGCTATATGAAATTAATACTGCTTGTCATTTCCTGGTTTAAGTGTTTCAAAAACTATTTCAGATTTGTTAAGGTATAAACTATGAAAAATGAAGGAGTCATAATAGACTTATTTGACAATACAAGTCATATCCATGGATGAACTACAAGAGTTATCTCTCTTGGATAATAACTCGCTTATTAATGAACATAATTCCTCACAAGAAATTATGAAATGTATTAAAAGGTTAAAAATGATAAATCATGTGGAGACGACTTTGTATGTAATGAGTATATTAAATATACAATTGATATTATGTTACCATTGTATGTGAAGATATTCAATCACATTTTTGATACTGGCAAAGGCTCTTGGGAAATATAATCCCAATTTTCAAAAACAAAAGTGATATGCAAGATGCTAAAAATATAGACCGATTATGTTTGATAGCTGTCGAAGTTATGTTTTCACCTCCATCATCATTAATGATAGACTTACTAAATATGCAGAGCATTATGAACAGATTCTGGAGAACCAGGTTGGATTTCGACGGAATTACTCAACTATTGATCACATATTTTCTTTATACTCATTAATTGAACTAGCAAAATAATTCAAAATAAAATATATTCTGCATTCATTGACTTCGAAAAAATCTTCGATGGTGTTTGGAGGCTTGTTTAAAGGAACAAACTTGTTAAAGGTGATATTGATGGAAAAAGTTTCCGAGTAATTATAAATATTTATGATGGCGTTAAAGTCAAAATCATTTAAGATGGAGACTTTTCAGATATCTTCACATGCAATGCTGGTGTAAGACAAAGGAAAATTTATCCCCTTTCTTGTTCTCTATATTTTCTATATGATCTACACGTACATGTATTTTTAAAACTATATGTGCTATTATATGCAGACACCATACTATTGTCTGATACAGCTGATGAACTTCAAAAACAATTGACTAATTTCTATGAATCAACAAATGACGCCTTAAAGTAAATATTAATAAAACAAAAATAATGATTTTTGGTAGATGCCATCTATCAGATAACATGCAACTTGTGCACAATGGAAATTACTTAGAAAAAGTAAATGATTTCAAGTATCTAGGAGTTTATTTTAACAGAAACCGATTTACACAAAAAGCATTAAAGAATTATATAATAAAAGAGGCTTGGATGAACTACATAAAAAAATGAGTTAGAGAAAATAAGATCGCATAAAATCAAGGGAAGTATTATAAGATCAAGGGCAAAATGGGCAGAGGAAGGAGAAAAACCTACAAGTTATTTTTTTAATTAAGAAAACCGAAATTACACCTTGAAAATTATTCCGAAATTACAAATTGATAATGACGACATTATATCTAAATAGGAAGTAATTTTACAAGAAGTGCATTCTTTCTATAAGAAATTATATGATGTTTCAAACACAACCGATACTCAGAATGTCAACTTAAAACATTATCTCAATAATTATAATATACCAAGACTATCTGAAAATGAGTCTGATAATTTAGAAAGGAAAATTTCACTTAAAGAGGCAGGAAATACTTTGAAATCGATGAAGAATAATAAAAGTCCTGGATCAGATGGGTTCAATTTTTTTAAAATGTTTTTGGGGAAAGTTAGGGGAATTTGTAATAAGATCAATCAATTTTGGTTATCAAACAGAACAATTATCTATTACACAGAGACAAGGAATAATAACATGTATTCCTAAAGCAGATAAACCAAGACATTTTATTAAAAACTGGGAGACCAATTTTACTTTTGAATATTGTATACAAAATTGCATCTGGATATATAGCTAATAGGATAAAAACTGTTCTCAATAAATTAATAAGTGATGATCAAACTGGTTTTATTTCAGGTCGTTATATTGGTGTGAACACACGATTAATATATGATATTATGCAATTTACTGAAGAAAATGAGATACCTGGCATGTTATTAATGATCGATTTCGAAAAAGCGTTTGATTCTGTTTCGTGGATATTTATTGAAAAAGTTCTTCTTCTCTTCGGCTTTGGTAAAAGTATAATAAACTGGTTTAAAACGTTGCATAACAATGTTCATTCTGCTATAAATCAGGGGGAAAACTTATCTTCATTTTTGATATCAAGAGTGGCTGTAGACGGGGAACCCATTAGCACAATATCTATATATTCTCTGTGCAGAAGTGTTAGCTACAAAATTAAAAAATAATGAAAATATAAATGGTGTAAATATTGATAACTGTCCAATTTTATGATCACAGTATGCTGATGACAATTCACTCATACTGGATGGAACAGAGAGGTCATTAAAGGAAGCAGTATGTGAACTTAAAGAATATGCTAAAATTTCAGGTTTAAAAATGAATGTAGAAAAAACTCAAGTTATATGGATTGGGAGTAGAAAGTATAGTCAGGATTATTATTTACCTGAGCAAAATCTTCAGTGGGGAAAAGAAAAATTCACATTGTTAGGAATAGAATTTAGTGTAAATCTTCATGAGATCTCTAAACTTAATTTTGACAAAAAGCTAACTAAACTCAAATCACTGATTAAGATTTGGAATAGGAGGTCATTAACACCTATCGGAAAAAAATATTATAAAATCTCTACTCATATCTCAATTTAACCACCTATTTATATCACTTCCTAACCCTGATGATAAATTTATTTAAGAAACCTCACACTCTTTTATATGAATTTCTGTGGAATGGAAAACCAGATAAGATTAAAAAGGAAGTAATTGTTCAGAATTATTGTAATGGTGGCTTGAAAATGACCAATATTAGTGCTTTTATTAACTCTCTAAAACTCACTTGGATTAGAAGACTCTATAAGAGTAATGAGACATGGCAGAATATATTAAAAACTTTTGTTGATTTAGACCGTCTTGCAAACTGTGGTTCAGAATATGTTCAGTATATGATGTCTCTATTTATAAGATTTCTTATCCTTTTGTACCAATCCTACCCAATTTGTTCTAAAATAGCATTCTCCTTTTTTTGTCTCTCTCTTCTTCTTCTCCTTTTTCCCCTTTCTTTTCTTATCTTTCTATCTTTCATAATTTCTCTCTTTCCTATAATCAATACATAGTACTGTTACACATCATATTGACCAAATTATAAACTGTAATTAAAGCAAATGAAAACAAAGATTTTTTTCTTTTCTTTTTTTTCAATATTTGCTGTTTTAATATATACATGTTTATTGTACCCTTACAAAATGATATCACTTGTATACTGTATATACACTGTATATATCTGTAACAGACATGAATTTGGTAAAAATAATTACAAAAACATTTAAGCTTTATGCAACCTTATCAATTAAGAAAGTGATGTGTGTGAATGCAAGTTTCTCCATTTGCCCCCTTATTAGAGTTTTCGCACTAAGCACGAATCCGAATCGGTAAACGTATCCGTATCCGTATCGGGCAGGGAGAAACGTTTTACTTGATTTTTTACTACATGTATTAATTATCTTTTCTGTTCATTTTCGAATTTTAAATTCTTAAAAACTAAATTGCAATAAACGTTTGTGTTCCTCATTTTATATCATACACAATGTTATAACACATCATTATTAAAATATTATCTGTACAGGTAACTATATCTATACACGTGAAGCTGTTGATGTTTTACACGAATCGGTGAACGCATGCACTCGCGATTGGTAGTTGGTCACAGAGTAACAGTTTAACTAGATTTAGGACGAGCGGGTACATTAGAGTTTGAGGATATTATATCAGAGGGATAGGCGAAGCATTTTTGTAGCCATGTGTATAAAGTGCCAATATCACGATAAACTTGCACAGGGACCTGACACGACTTTCTAACTCGCAGTATACACGTGTAATTCAGTGTTAACTCGTTGGTTCTGGGTCTCGATGTTCCATATTATTTTTTAACGTGCTTACCTATTTTCGTTTACCTGAACTACCTATAGTTAGACACCACTGAGGAAATAGAGATATATCAATATATATACAGTAGTACTATATATTTTTTATATATTTCATCACCATTAGGATAAGAATAAAGAACAAAATTGCATCCAATTTCGTACTTTTGGCGTGTACTGTAGGTTACCTGCAAGCTGCAAAATATTTCCAAGAGTAATACATACATTCCACAATTATTATCATAAAAAAATCTACATTTCCATTGTTAGGAGAACCCAAACAAGACAATAATGCTTGTAATGTTGGCAAGTGCACTGATGTAGCTATATAGATCATATCACAATTAAGATAGGGTGATACATGTTACAATATAGATGTAGTATCTAATTAATTATATCATATACAGTTATATACCATATATACCAAACTTCAATGTTCCGAAATAAAAAAAAAAGTTAAACATATTGTATAACTTTCTATGTTTGTGTATTGTCTATAATTCTTTTTTTTAATCTCTAGTTTTTGTTTGTATATACAAATATTTTATTCACTCCACTACAAACATTAAACCAAGACAATTAAATTCCAAATCTTAATGTGAACAGAATACTCAATACACAAGTAATTTTCTTAAAAAGTTTTTCCTTTTTTTCCCTTTAACTATAATGGCTCTAAAAAAATTATATTTATTGTTTAAATTGATGCATGCTGTGCGAGAACCCTCCTGTGATTCAAGATTTTTTATTCACTCATGACATATGTACATATACAACAAGAGGTCAAAAGGAACAAAAAATAATAATTATAAAAATGAAAATAAAGAAGGAAATGATAGATGGACACAGTCATCAATAGGCAAATTTAAATACATTGAAAACTAACAATTCTATTTTTATAGTTTAAAGAAGCTTAATTACTCTCTGAATAAAACTACTTACTTTACTTAATAGAGCTGTATTGCATATAGTAAACATTCCTTTCATTTTGTGATAATTATGATTAGTAAAGTAGTATCTTGGCACATAAATTTCTCGTAATGCTACAACAGATTCATGATTACATACATATAGATAGTGGTACTCCTCTCCAACACAATTTGTACAGAGAGGACATAACCTTTCCTCGCGAGGCATTATTGTTCGAGGAGTTGACCCCAGGGCACCCCACCCCTGGCAGCTCTCACCGAATTACCGATGTGTATATACATTTGTTGCAATGCCACAAATGTATATACACATCATACACAGCTGGGGGGGGGGGGGGTAAAATATTTGTACTGTGAAAAAAAAAAACAAAAAAAAAACCAGGTTAACTTTTCAGAAGTAGACTATAACCCTTGTCACAACATTCTGATAATCATTAGATTATAAAAAGTGGGCAAATGGAGATACAGCCGTCTGAATTCCTCTCCAAATTGATATTATTATTAATAACTACGGACATTTAAAAGAGATATGATATATAAATGAAAGATTCGTCAACTGGCAGGTTCCATGATAAAACACATTCAACTTTGGAGGTCTGTCAAAGCCTTGTACGTACGTCTGTATACTTTACAGGATTTAGATAGAAACATAGTTATCTGATATATTTAATGGAAGCACAACATTTATACGATTATCTGGGTTAGGAACGTAACAGTCGCTATATATTTGTTATAAATTTATTTGTCGTTTGTATTTTCTTACCTGGGATTTGTGCCAACGAAAGAAGGAACCAGATTATATGACTGGAAGCCATTTTGTAAGATAATTAGTCTCCACTAACTACATGTGTGCCGTTAACTCAAAACACGTAATACAATAGATCGCACACTTCAGTGACCAATTATTGTTAGATAGACTTGGTATGTAGACATTATATATGTGCTGTGTAAAATGTGGGGTCTACCCCGAACACCAACTCTGGGTAGGGTGGGGTGTTTACATAGGGATTAAGGTGTGTTGATAAGGAATTATAGTCTATCTCAGAATTGTTCTCATTGCAAGATCACAGGTAAATCAACTCATTTGATAGGTGATCAGTAAATCAGTAACAGTTAATTATTGCCAAGCTGCTGTAGAATAGTGTATAAAACTGACATATTTCAGAAAAAAATCATACTTGCTCTGATATTTGAATTGTCAACATTGTACATTGAATTATCAACTTGTCTTTGTATTAGTAGACTTTGAGTCTATACATTTTTCTGCTATTTTTTAGCTTTATAAGTGTAAATATTTAATAGAAATACTGTACTAGATTTTTTAATTTCTCGTTATTTTCTTAGAACTTCTGACTTGTTATAGTTTTCAGATTTAGGTAATATAGATTTTGTAAAACATCTGTACTAGAATTTTCCAATTTACTGTTTCTTATTGATTTATACTTGTGTTACTTTTCAGTTTTAGTGTAAATATTTGATAGAACTACTGAACTAGATTTTTTAATTTCTCATCATTTTCTTAGAACTTCTGACTTGTTATAGTTTTCAGTTTTAGGTAATATAGATTTGGTAAAACATCTGTACTAGAATTTTCCAATTTACTGTTTCTTATTGATTTATACTTGTGTTTCTTTTCAGTTTTAGTGTAAATATTTGATAGAACTACTTTACTAGATTTTTTAATTTCTCATTATTTTCTTAGAATTTCTGACTTGTTTTAGTTTTCAGATTTAGGTAATATAGATTTTGTAAAACATCTGTACTAGCATTTTCCAATTTACTGTAATTTCTTTTTATCACACACGGAATGGCAAACGCACAGATCAACGTTAAGTTCATCATCAACAGAAGAGGCGGACGTAACCTATCCCATGACGGCTTCTTCTACAGACAGACTCGTAAAAGTACCTACAGGACTTTCTGGAGATGTTCTACTTCCGGCTATTCAGCCTCCCTCTCAACACTGAACGACATACAAGTCAATTAGGACTACAGACCACCTGGAAGCATGGCATGGGAAACTGAAGAGACGAGTTATGCACTCAAACGACATCAGCCGGATACAGAGAAATTCTGGAGCTCCAACCCAACCCTGCAAAAAAGTATGTACACATCGACAGACGCCTGGCAACCCTGAAAGACCGCTACCTGACTGGAACCATCGACTTGATGACATACGCCGACTCAGCATCACAGCTGCTGCATCTTGGTTAAATTGGCTAGAAATGAAATATTTTGCATACCATATTTATGTCCAAATGTATATGAGACACTTTGATAACATATTTTATCATTATAGATTATTTTGGAAACCATTGAATTACCTTAGTGCTTGAATGATATTATAAAATATATGATGTTTTAATAAAACTTTAAATTTTATTGATTTATGATTTTTTAAAAATAGGCTTTGTGTAAAATAGTGCTTAAATTAATTGCTATTGTAAAATATAGATATTGTACAGTGTGTATTATCATATGATTATTTTGGTAAAAAATAGTTATAATTGATACAAATACTTAAACTAATACTTGCAATTAACAAAATTGTACATTTATTGTATCTTATAATGCATCTTATCATATTAGTTAAAAAATTACCTGGTTCAAAAGTTACCTAAGTTGGTGTTAGATTTTGAAACAGACTATAACTAAACTTCAAAGGGTTCCCTACAAAAACACCTCCCTTTGTCTTTACCAGAGTTGGTGTCCGGGGAATGAGCCTAAAATGTTTAGGCGAACGTTTGTTTAAAAAAGAACCTGTATACATGCAAACATATCCTTCTCTTTATATAGTGAAGTAGATGAACATGTATGAGCGCTCGTGCGGAACGGCAACACTGTCTATCATCGGCAAATCGGAAATAGCTTCACTCCATATAATAACAATGGTTTTTGCTATATGAAATTAATACTGCTTGTCATTTCCTGGTTTAAGTGTTTCAAAAACTATTTCAGATTTGTTAAGGTATAAACTATGAAAAATGAAGGAGTCATAATAGACTTATTTGACAATACAAGTCATATCCATGGATGAACTACAAGAGTTATCTCTCTTGGATAATAACTCGCTTATTAATGAACATAATTCCTCACAAGAAATTATGAAATGTATTAAAAGGTTAAAAATGATAAATCATGTGGAGACGACTTTGTATGTAATGAGTATATTAAATATACAATTGATATTATGTTACCATTGTATGTGAAGATATTCAATCACATTTTTGATACTGGCAAAGGCTCTTGGGAAATATAATCCCAATTTTCAAAAACAAAAGTGATATGCAAGATGCTAAAAATATAGACCGATTATGTTTGATAGCTGTCGAAGTTATGTTTTCACCTCCATCATCATTAATGATAGACTTACTAAATATGCAGAGCATTATGAACAGATTCTGGAGAACCAGGTTGGATTTCGACGGAATTACTCAACTATTGATCACATATTTTCTTTATACTCATTAATTGAACTAGCAAAATAATTCAAAATAAAATATATTCTGCATTCATTGACTTCGAAAAAATCTTCGATGGTGTTTGGAGGCTTGGTTAAAGGAACAAACTTGTTAAAGGTGATATTGATGGAAAAAGTTTCCGAGTAATTATAAATATTTATGATGGCGTTAAAGTCAAAATCATTTAAGATGGAGACTTTTCAGATATCTTCACATGCAATGCTGGTGTAAGACAAAGGAAAATTTATCCCCTTTCTTGTTCTCTATATTTTCTATATGATCTACACGTACATGTATTTTTAAAACTATATGTGCTATTATATGCAGACACCATACTATTGTCTGATACAGCTGATGAACTTCAAAAACAATTGACTAATTTCTATGAATCAACAAATGACGCCTTAAAGTAAATATTAATAAAACAAAAATAATGATTTTTGGTAGATGCCATCTATCAGATAACATGCAACTTGTGCACAATGGAAATTACTTAGAAAAAGTAAATGATTTCAAGTATCTAGGAGTTTATTTTAACAGAAACCGATTTACACAAAAAGCATTAAAGAATTATATAATAAAAGAGGCTTGGATGAACTACATAAAAAATGAGTTAGAGAAAATAAGATCGCATAAAATCAAGGGAAGTATTATAAGATCAAGGGCAAAATGGGCAGAGGAAGGAGAAAAACCTACAAGTTATTTTTTTAATTAAGAAAACCGAAATTACACCTTGAAAATTATTCCGAAATTACAAATTGATAATGACGACATTATATCTAAACAGGAAGTAATTTTACAAGAAGTGCATTCTTTCTATAAGAAATTATATGATGTTTCAAACACAACCGATACTCAGAATGTCAACTTAAAACATTATCTCAATAATTATAATATACCAAGACTATCTGAAAATGAGTCTGATAATTTAGAAAGGAAAATTTCACTTAAAGAGGCAGGAAATACTTTGAAATCGATGAAGAATAATAAAAGTCCTGGATCAGATGGGTTCACAACAACTTTTTTAAATGTTTTTGGGGAAAGTTAGGGGAATTTGTAATAAGATCAATCAATTTTGGTTATCAAACAGAACAATTATCTATTACACAGAGACAAGGAATAATAACATGTATTCCTAAAGCAGATAAACCAAGACATTTTATTAAAAACTGGAGACCAATTTTACTTTTGAATATTGTATACAAAATTGCATCTGGATATATAGCTAATAGGATAAAAACTGTTCTCAATAAATTAATAAGTGATGATCAAACTGGGTATGTGAATGCAAGTTTAATTGACCAGGAAAGAATCTAAGCAAGTAAGAAGAGTGTTTTGTGTATGTACATTTGTATATCGATAATCTATACAGCATGAGAAAAAGCTATGCACGAGTGTAAGGGTAGATGTATGATTACACACGTGAGAAAGAGTAAATATATATGAAGTATGTATGATGATCATTGATCACAGCTATCTTGTGTACATTACATGTATTGATGAAAAAATTGAATAAAATGTAAATTATAAAAACTATATAATAAAAGAGGCATAAAAGCAATGTAGTGTGCCTTAGCAAATGTAAACTTGATATCTTTGATAAACTTATAGAACCTGTTTTAATGTATGGTGTGAAATTTGGGGATATTGTAACTTCAAAATATTAGAGAGATTACCTCTCAAATTGTAAACATATTTTGAAAGTTAAAACTTCAACAACAAAATTATATGAAATATTGTGAGCTTGGGAGACACCCACTGAGTATTTATGTAAAAGTTAGAATGAACAGTTACTTGGCAAATGTAGTGGACAGTTCAAAAATAAACTTAGTAACAGGTTAAATATATAAACAAGACCTTATGTAAGAAAGATATCTTATTGAACTCCCTCCTAAACTGGCTGTAGCTTATTGTAAGTTTAAAACATTCAATCTCAATCTTTGTATTGAATATGGCAGATTGCAAAATATACCAAGAATTGAAAGAATATGTAATTTATGTACTACAAATCAGTTTGGCGTTGAATTCGATTATCTGTTTCAATGTGAAAATGAAGTCATTCGTACAAATAGAAGAAAACTACTGTCTAGATATTACTTCGAGAAACCAAATAATTTTTTCATACACTATTCAGTTATGAAACTGCTTATTTATAATAACTTAGACTATTGGTTACACTATTTGACGTCCATCTTATCTATTATTTTGTATCTTATCTGTAAACATACATATATGCTGAAAACTGTTATATAGATGCATGCGCAAAAGAAATTACTCTTTATTGTCTTAATCGTAAAATTGATATGCATAATTCTCTGCACTGTAAACTTCAGTTTATGAGAAAAAATTGTCATTGTCATTGTTAACTCAGAATACGTAATACAATATATGGCACGCTTCAGTGACCGCTTATTGTTTAGATAATCCACACCACTAAAGATCATACCTCCTTGATAACATGGTAATGAGGCAGTTTGAAGAGTTAAAAGGAGTTTTAAATTAAATGTTGACTTGATGAGGATATTATAAATAACATTAATAGCTAGTTGATTATACACTACTATTCCCCAAATGTTAGATCAATCATAAGGACTTAAGGAATTACGATAAAATCCTTTAATGTCGGTTGATTTTCATCATATTTAAACAGTGATAATCGGAACGATCATTACAAAAGTCCCCCAAATGCCCCGGCAGTTGTACCATTGATATGGCATCCCGCTAAACCCCCATACAGTGATTTTCACTACATCTAAATTGTGATAGATTAGGTGCGTAAAGTTCTCTCGGTCGTATAAAATACTCGTGCACATATATTTTGTTTTTGTACACTAAAGAGTTATCTCCCTTGCGGGTAGGTATCCATTTTGATGCCATCAATTTGACGCCAACATTGCGGCGTCTAAAATGGCCAGTTGCAACACAAAATTTTCTTTGTCCACACAGTGGTAAATTATTGAGATAAAAGTTCTAAATATAATATCTTTGTCAAACGAAAACTTTATCTCAAAATGATTGCACAGCTGACAAAAATTTTATTATGCTTACTTACGGAAAGTTCTTATTGATGTGGTTTCTTTTGAAGAATTCTTTTGAAGTCACATATAAATTAAGATACATTACATTTAGCACAAAAGAAGTTTGAAATCTGTTATGATTAAAACAATTCGGACAAATGTGTGTTTTATCTGCAAACATTATTACAAACTGGTCGATTAAACCTGTATATTACATGTTTACACGACACACTGCTGTATTGTCAGATAAAGTACGTGTACTAGTATAAATACTGCTGTTATCATAAACTTTTCAACAAACTGTCATATTGAACTGTACGTGGCAAACTGTTACATTGTCACACACGGCAAACTACCATATATTTGATTAATTTTCGTTATAAAAACAAAAATCTTTAAAGTAATACGTATGACAAACACATAGCCAACGAAAATTATGTTCAAACGTGTTGCTGATTAAGTCATACTTTGACTACCTTTATTTGAGGGAACTGTTGATTTACAACGTATTACGATATTTCTTTCTCCTATTGGTAATATGTCGGGGTCCCTATATAGACTAGATAGTAAATTAACACGACTTATTGTTATTAATAATGTTTTTTTTTAATGATTCTATTTTTGTCGAGGTGAAATAATGTATATTTGTAAAAACCATGTACATGTCAAATTACAACGTTGTGTCTTTAATAATAATAATACAAAAAATATAACAAAGCAAATGATAGAGGTCATTGTGTCTCCCTGGTTCATTATCAAACCGCATTAGTTGTCGTATTAGCGATATCAAAAGTTGACGTCTGTACATGATCCAATGATTGCATTATCAGTTTTCCCGACAGTTTATGCTTATAGAGGACGAACATCTTTTACTGAATTAAAAGCGATAACCAGCAAACATGGCATTCCTAAAATATTCTGATTTTACTTTGTTTCAGTGATTTTCTATATTTTCCGCTGCATGTTGGGGTTATAGACAAGTTGTCGTCGTTATAGCGTTTAAGCTCTTACGTTCGTAAGGTTTCATGTCAGCTTTTTCCGTTAGCATTTTAGTAGGTTTTACAAGGTGATCAATATAAGATACGCGTACGACAGGAAAACTGTAATTCTTCTTCCCGTTTCAAAAAAATGTAAAATATCTGGTATATATACAATGTACATGTATCGGCCGATTTTTAATAAACAAACAAAAATCTCTTCTTTGATCAATTGTAACGAAATTATTTATTTTTAGATGAGCGTACACAATCTGTAATGACAAGAACGCACAAATATCTATAGCTATATAAGAAAATTGAGTTGACTATCTTGCGCGTATATTTTGGCTTTTCTGACTGGAAGGTTTTTTATATAAAAAGCATAACTAGATCTGATCACGTTTTCCTGAACTATAAGAGTTAGACAGGTGTAGGAGTAGCTAAGCTCTTATGGTAAATCAATTTTCTGGAATAAGAAAAATAAACCAAACGGTTTTGAGTTTGAGTAAGTGTTATAAGAAGGTCAAAGACTACAACCACTAAATGTTACAACGACTAATTATGATAATTGTCAAGAATGAATGTGTTTCACATTTATTCAGTGTCTTAGTGTTCCTAAAAGAACCTTTGCGTCTCGGTCAGTTTCTGGTCTAGGTCAATTTTTGAAAAAGTACAGATAAGGAATGTGTACTGTGATAACTTTTGCATAGTGTCAAATATCGAATCCATTGACAAAGCATAGCAAGCGATACATTTTTTTTGGTATTCTACTACATCATCATATAGTACTACTGGAGTTAGGCAATCATCTTTACATTGCTATTTATATAAAAAATATTTACTGTGCGGGAAAGTGTTTGCCTGCTAGCAATGTATTTTAAATAGTATTAACAAATTTATGTCATCGTTCATGACTGTGACTGTCTCGACTTAAGATTCATATCTATTTATTTCCATAACACATATTGAGAATATATATCCTCTTCCAGCGAATCTAAACTCTGCATCAATAGATATATGTGCCTAGTAACATATCTATCATAGACAAAACAAGATACTCACAACAAAGACACCCGTATGATAATCACTTGGCATCGATTAAACATGTTTTGTTATAGTATATCTCCTATATAATAGAGCATATCTTATTACAAATGTCGTATATGCAATTTATTTCAATTACTTATCACAATAATTTCGATGAGAATTACACAAAACAAGTCGTATATAATAACTTTTTACATAATCACGACACATGTGTGTATATTTATGAACATATATATGTATATAAACAATCATCTGTCGATTCATAGGATCCTTATTATGTTCAATTCAGACTCTTATTTTTTTAAACTTTCAAAGTTTTAACATTTGCCCGCGTGTGCTCTAGGTCACATCCCACTTTATATTACATAGTAAGATTGACGAAGTCACTTGGTAACAGGCAGATCATAAATTATTGTGTATCTGTCACCTCTAAGTTTAGTTTATTGAAATCCACAGCTACTACTTTACTGCACAAGATGTGTCCAGAAACGTAACGTTTTTATAGTCAAATGTTAATTTGACAAAAAATCGTATACAATATCAATAAAATATTGTTTTTCATCATCATCATCATCAACAACAACAACAACAAATGATAATATGTAGAAACTTAATCAGTGAAGAATCCGTAACTAACAAAATGTAATTAAGTAATGTTCTCAAGAACCACAACAACACCAAAAACAAGATATGTTTAAAGAATAAAATAAAAACAAAATGTAATGTTACATTAACGTGCTTATTTCAGCATTGAACGCCTTTAAGTTAGCATTCATGTTGGCAATAGGTAATAGCCAAATTTTAAAATCAGATCTGGCACTTTCTCATCAAAATAGTGCCTTTGATTTTTTCGGCTTCTAGATCAAAGGGAGAGATCTCCTACACAATTTATGCGCAACTATCGTTACACATTAATTAAGCAAAATGTTTAAGTGAAGTGCTTTTATGCATCCTCCATCTTGTCAGCAAAAAATGGATTGGTGTAAAATGGCTACCGGATGGTGACATTTCATATGACGATAGCGGCTCTGCATTGATTATAAACAAAATAAATACAAAATGTAATCTTATATCAACATGTTAATACATTTTTTACTGTAGTGGCCAGTGAATTGGTTATAATCTATCTCTATCAGAACTTTCAAATGGTTAGTTTACAGGTCAAGGTACTATTAATAGGCTCCAAATATCGACCATCAGGGACGCAATTGTGTAAAAACCAATTACCTCAATTATAGAGTATTAACACAATTGGAGAGATAACACCGAATACGGTCAGCCAGTTACACCTTGGTGATGGTACCATTCTACTGGGAGGATACTGGCTGATTATAGCATTACACCATCATTAATACTCAAGAGGATATCCATCATAAAGTCAGTCATTTACAAATTATCAATAATAAAAGAAAACAAATCTCATATCCAGTAGACACGGGGTTTTGGAAATTTTCTTTAGGTAATGACAGGTTCAAGCGTATTTGCGTCCAATTTGCGTTCCCTTAATACCAAATACAGCTATTAGTTAATGATTTTTGTGTTATTACGGATATGAAACATTTTTAAGAAAGGAACATTTTCAACTGGTGATTTATACTTTTTATACTATATATTTTTTTTATACTTTATACTATTTATACAGAAACGAGATGCAAAAAAAAATGTTTGCGTAGAATGGAAAATGACGGTAAATAGGCTGAAATGGATATTTTATATACATATACACAGTGCAAAGAAATATGACCTACAACCTTATTTATATTTCTTTAGTTACCCCAGTAACATGATTCCTTATATGAAGCAATATACGTATTTCACCTACATATTCACGAAGCTACTATATTCGTAATGTGCAACAACACTTAAATACAAACTTAAACTTAAAAATATACCAAATGACCTTAAGTCCATACTTCAATGAAGTAATATGTTCTTGATCTGATTCCATTGCGTAGACAAATAACATCTTTCAACTAATCATTCTAAGTAATCCGTTTTTATCATTATCTGCTATGTCATCTGATTTTGGTTTTCGGGAGGAGGAGGAAAAACAGGGGCCGTAGCCGGAGTAACGGCATTAGAACCGGGTGGGACTGGAGGAAGAGGTCCATTGGGTGGAGGAATGTAATTGTAGGCGGGAGGAGGTGGCAAGGCTTCGGGTTGGTAGGCAGGTAAAGGGTTCATCTGAATCCGCGACGGATTTGCTGCATTTGGCGGTCGGTGAAAAACTTCGTGTCCGTGGTGAATGGGAGGCAGGTGATGAGGAGGTGCATGGTGGGGACCCCAAGCTGAAACGACAAGAGTTTCAGTTAGTGAACACCGACTAGTTTAAACATAATGTTATTGTTAGATGTCATAAACATTTATTGAAGGATTTACGTGGATATATTTTTTCTATATTATGAAAGTAATTTTGATCAGACTGCGGAATAAACTTCCTCAAGAATAGTTCTAGTTAGACCTAATTTCTGTACGTGCTACATGTATTTAATATGATATGTTCTCATAAGAACCAGCAGCGATATGAATGAGTCGTATGTTGAGCTAACCTGGTGCTGTCGGATACGGTGGTCTATTCACAACAATTCCATCATGTATCCTGTTTTGTGCCTTGTAGCAATGGCAGCACAACACGAAGAGGATGATGACCATGGCGATAAAGAATATACCTCCTAGTACACTGCCAAGCACGATAGCTATTCTATAAATCAACACAATAAAGTTCATTTGACGATTTTATATAAAAGTCCCTACTTCAACCTAGGCATCCTCGATATTTCAGGAGTTCCGATCACTTACAATCTCTACACTCCTGTCTCATAATAAAACTGAAGACAGTTCAGAGGAAAAAATCTGAACCAATCACAGGCCAGCAACAATTTCCTTTGAAGACTACAGAGAGAGTGACGCCCAACTTCAAAGCCACACAGTGACAACTACAGTGTACTGTTATACGGTTCTTTTGATGTACATCAAAAGACTAAATTACATGTTCTGTTCTGTTGCCTCCAGTTTTACTTTGAGATAGTCCAGGGGTGTAGAGATCGTAAGTGATAGGAACCCCTGGAATATCGCGGATGCAACGTAGATCGTATAGCATTTTACTTCACATAGAAATACTATTATACTGACAGATACTAAGGTCTTTGATATGTTATAGTGTTATCTTTTAAAATCCAGTTTCATGTTATGTTAGAAACAAATTTTCGACTTCGTTCCAGTTTCAGTATTAACTCATTCACCACTGAGAATTCATAATGAAGCGTTCCAAAATTTGAATCAGAAGAGTTTAAATGTGTCTTCGTGGTGAATGAGTTACCCACAACCAATATAAAAATGTCTACTTGTAGGTAGCTCTCATTTTGAAAACAAAAATAAATATCACAGTTAAAGATGTTCCACCGCCGACACAGCATAAACAATACCTATCACTTGAATAATAACTGATGCTTAATTGTGTATATAGTGTCCAAATAGCACAAAATACATAGGAAATAATTTATTTTGTTTTGGTACATGCGCAGTCAGTACTTCATTCGATATAAGCATAATGCCATGATTTTTTTCGGAACGTAATTCACTATTTTTAATATTTTCATGTTGAACTAAAATGATAAGCTCGAACTTTTAATGGTGTAATGTTAGTACTTTTTGTAACCGAAAAATACTTAATCGTCTGCTCATGTTTTTGATAGAGATAAATACCATTTGTCAGCTGTAGGGCATCTTTAATACATATTTGTTTTATAAATATTTTTCATATAAAGCTGAAGCTAAGATAGTACAACAGTATATATATCCTGTAAGGCAATCGCTCTATTCTTACAGATGGTCATCGTCTTTCACAGAGGATTGTGTAGTAGTTGCGGCACAGCACGTGTAGTCACAACATCCATCGGTACAGAAGCCCACATAGATCCAAGTGAAGTAGTAGGTATCATAGTGGTAACAGTAAGTACCAATTATACCTGGAACAAAACCAAATCAGTATCATTTCATAACGTCTAGGTCACATACAATTGTATTGATGCACCTTATATCATCCAGTTAATGATTTCATTTTGAATGTTATAATGGTCAATGTCTTATCTTTGTAAACGCACCAAATATTTCTAGACGTTTTACATTCCTTCATCTAATTAATCTCTAATGCCTTCATTAAGAGAAATATATATTAATAGAAAAACAACATAATTATTTTATCTTTAAGTTTATAATGACACATGTCCTATCTTTCGTACAGTCAATAATTAAAATCAATTCTTTTGGTTAGATATCAAGTATTCCTAGTCATATATAATATATCATGAGGATATTTTATGAGACATGGGTCGATTCATTTTTATCACATAATCCGCCTGATATCCAGTGATTTCGCCGTATAATATTTTTATTGGCTGGAAATTCATTGTGACGTCAGAAAGAAACAATAAAAAGAACCTCAGAAAAAATAACGTGGATTACGATGACGACGGGACAAAATGGCGGCCTCTGCTGGATTTTCGGAATATATTTTGACGTGAAATTCTTTGTTTTGTAGGTCTGTGTAGTTATGTGATAAAAAGTATCTTACATTTGTGTTCATTTCATATGAGCTTTTACGAAACTCGTCTTGAAGTTTTAAAAACTTCTCAGACTCGTCTCATAAAACCTCATATGAAATAAACACTCATGTAAGATCCTATATTTATGTATCAACTATTCCTAGTCATATATGTATCATGAAGAAATATTGTATGGATGTCAGTTCAATTACAGGCTTTTGATTCTATAGTTCTAAAGACATCTTTTGACACCTATAAGTGGATTCTGACCCAGTATTATACATATATAGAAGTGTCTGTATAACTAAAGAATCAAAAGGCTGCTTCTACTCCTCAAAATCAATTAGGCTGACAGTAGTATATATTAGTAAAACCACATGTTTTCGAAACACATATCTGTTTAAGCTAACAAATATTGATTAGAAATATAAATTCTATTGGCAAAGATATTACTTGCACTAACCAATGTAGAAAAGAATGCACAAATAAACGCTTTTATGATAACGATAAGTATAATTGAGATAATTATAGGCATAGATTTTCCTTCCTCAATGCAGGTAGATTGGAACACATCCAGAATTACTTCATACCAGTTCAGAGTACATGAGTACACACATGTTGGTCATGGCCCTTTAAATAATCTCACATCCAAAATGAATTGATGAGGTTAATTTTTTGATTCTGTATTAAACATGAAGGAATGTCCTATTTGATGTGTCAGGCTTTTCATAAGAGTACCACAACTACGGTCTCGAGCTCTGTTAGAGAGTCTAGGAGATGTCTGTAGGGGTAAGATCTCTATGTCTGGATTCCTCGTTAAATATATATATAATTATCAATAACTACAGACGATTTAAAGAGATATGATATATAAATGAAAGATTGGTACACTGGCAGGTTCCATGATAAAACACATTCAACTTTGGAGGTCTGTCAAAGCCTTGTACGTACGTCTGTATACTTTACAGGATTTAGATAGAAACATAGTTATCTGATATATTTAATGGAAGCACAACATTTATACGATTATCTGGGTTAGGAACGTAACAGTCGCTATATATTTGTTATAAATTTATTTGTCGTTTGTATTTTCTTACCTGGGATTTGTGCCACCGAAAGAAGGAACCAGATTACATGACTGGTAGCCATTTTGTAACGTAATTAGTCTCCACCAACTATGTATTTAAAACAAAACACGTAATACAATAGATCGCACACTTCAGTGACCGATCATTGTTAGCTATTCGAAAACACATAACGTACCAGTCAATATGTTAACTCTGTAATATTTAAATACAGAATCCACACTCACATTCCAATACTCATAAGTCTTAACATAATCCGACTTACTGTTTTTGAGCAAGTCGCACGAATGGACTTTAATCGGGAAGATTTTTCATGAAATACATAGCAAAGTCTATAAGCCTCCACTTTTTGTTCTGATATTACGACTGATGTAAACCACAACAAACGTAGACTATTTATGTTACTTGGTTGTGGTTCCATAACCAAACAAAAGAAATCATAATGACACTTCATATCAAGAAATACTATTTACAATACTATTAAAGTATGTGTGACGATTTCACATAACGATTGCGTGACTTTGACTTTCCTTCAATAAGGATAAGAATATATCTAACGGAGACTGATCCAGATTTGACCCAGAGTAGCATGGCGAGTGGCGTCGATAACGCTGAGATCTTTTTTTCTCTTAACAAACTTCATTTACGTAAACCATGTACAAGTTAAGGAATATCTTACGCTAACGTCTTTGATGCTTTCCAAAAGGAGGAACTCCTTAAATAGGACTATTGCTGAAAAGAAGGCTCTGTTACACACATCATATATATACTAGCATGCGTCGATGAATTTTACGATCGACACAGTTCATAGATAATCTTGTATGTGACTAACTACTGGCCTAAAACATGCCCATTTGACGCATTTATCCGTCGTTATACGGACGAAAAACAATGGTAATCAGTCACTGTTCCACCATTTTAATTATAATTGATTAAATTTCCCCCAATCTCAGACTATCTTTCGTTTAAGCAATCAAAGAAACTCTTCTTGAATCGATATTGCAGACAATCATCATTCCGATACCAAATCACTTCGACGATTTTAATGGTACAATGTTGGATTGTTTGCCTTTATCAAAGATTAAAACACAAAGAGTCGTACATCGTAATACGTTGTACAACATAATATAGCATGCGTGCATGTTTTCATAGATTTTGATACCATTAAAGTAGATCGAAGATCGAAAAGTGTTACATAAGGTTAAATCATACAGTAAAGTTAGATATTGATCTTCGCTATACATTGTCCTGGTGTCCGGATATAGGTAAATAACATCTGCTATAAATAAAATCAATTATGAAAGTAATTGATGGAAGGCAATTTGGATTGTGTATTTAGTTGCAGCTAAATGAAACCTTGGTTGTTGACAAAACAGCACGAATCTATAAAAGCTCCTTATACACATATTTATATATTTGTATATACTTAAGCTCGCGAGGGACTATCTGAACCTGGCTGATTACGGCCTGGACTATTGACGTAACCAAGTGATGCTATATATGGAAAACGAAGCATCAGAGATCTGGTAATAATCCTGGCAAGGCAGGTAGGTATACAGGGTTATATATTCATTATTACGTGTGTTTGGGGGACAGGTACAAACTGTTGAGCTCGCGTTTGATTATGGAAGCAAATCTTTATTTATTGTCACACTCATTGTGTAAGCATGTTGAGAAGAAAAGCTAGCGAGATCCAGATCTGTATCAGGAAAACAAACAGAGTGGTAATCAGGATATTACTGTATGATTTCTAACAGCTATTTAAGTAGTGCAATTTAGGGATTTCTTTCTGATGACACGAATTTTTTTAAGACATTCATGTTAATAGAAACATGGGATGTTATAGTTAACGATGACTTATAGAGAGTGTTTGATTTGATGTGTTTAGAATACTTCTATAACATTCGTTTAGATAACCCACAAGAGGTTTAGAACTTTAACTGCTGGGTTGTTTTTATATCAAATATAAAATGTGAACACCAAAGTCGTGTATTCTTTCAGATAAAACGCGTGAAATGTAGAATTGACAACTTGGGTCGTCTTTTATTTTAAACATATGAAACATTATAAAACTGTTACTATAGAATTATATGAAAAGATTTGAGATGCTATATATATATATATTGTAATGGAGAACTGTTAATGGTTTCATGTTACTTTACTTTACTAAGGTCGGTGTCGTATGTACAAATATGTGAAACCTTACCAATATGTTACTATGGTATTCTATAGAAACATTTGAATTTCTATATCGTAATCGGGATGTTATTTTTGATCGAATTGTAAAATTATTACAGGTGAGTTTCAACTGATAGTAACAATAGAGGTGTTAGTATCCTAACTAAACTGTAGTGTTTAGTGCTAGATTATTACACGTGTAAAACACGTGGAATGTTAGGTTTATACCGGTATAATTACAGAAGATGTTATTTCACGTGAGGTGTTGTCACTGGTGTATTTCTCTGCTGTATAATTGTTGTTAGCGGATCAGCCTTTCTAGCTGACATCTATAATTCATTACAGGTCTGCCGTTTACTCCCACAGCTGAGTATAGTGACTGGATATAAAATATTTACCCGTTGATCTGCCTGACTTATCAGAAATGTATCCTACTGACGATTTGTAACTAACAACAATACGACTTAGTTTTCATTATCTTATAGTTCTCGGTGCATTATGTATATATACCAGGGCGTGTCCGGTGTCAACCCAGCCACTAGCCTGTAAACATTCGTCTGTCATTTCCATTACATACTCGGCTTCATTTATCATATCGGTAGATACTATAATGTTTCCCTGTGAAGCATCTGCCTCAATAAGACATTTCTTTCGGTGTCTAAAATGGCATTTGATTTGTCCGCTAGATTGTAAATTATTAAGATAATAAGTTCTAGATATAATATCTTAGTCAAAAGAAAACTTTATCTCAAAATGATTGCTCTGCCGACATAAATATTATTACACTCGTGATGTTTAGTCAGCAATACATTCTTGTTGACACGGTTTCTTTTGAAGTCATATATAGATTAAGATACATTAATGTGGGTTCACAATATACTGCTGTATTGACACAGATGCAGTAAATATACTAGTATATAACTGCTATATTAAGTCATATTACATATTTTTGTCAACAAACAGATTGCTACATTGTCACACATGACAAAATTGTCATATTGTCACATGACAAACTGCTTCATTGTCAATCATGACAAACTACCATATATTAACCTGGTTAGAGAACATATTTAAACACATAACTAACTAAATTCTGATGAAAGCCTGTTACTAATTAGGCCATGTTATTCTGACTACCATTATGTGGGGGAACTGCTGATTTTCAGCGTATTGATATTTCCCTCTCCCCATGTGGAGGTTTTCCAAAATAAATATACAATATCTCGTCCGTATTGTCAGCAGTAACATAACAATCCATTCTACAAACTGTTTGTAATCATTAAACATTTACTCCGGATGTATAATGCATCCTACAAGAAGTGCACACTCACTTACACTATTTCCGCTGAGTTTATTTGTTATACACGTTTTAATACAGCGTAAGTCAGCAGACTCAACAGGGTCACCATTTAGTATCACATCTAAAGCTGATGGTAAGCGAAGCATTTAAAAAACAAATAGCTATTGTATCTATTTTAATCACTTAAGATTGGCGCTCAAGCTTTATCTACAGTTCTGCGAGGTCTAGCTTCCTGTTGGTAAGAAGTATATATATATATGTCGTTAGCTATTGCTGCAAAATACATCTTTGACAAATTTAAGCCCCATTAATTGATTTTATGTTTAAACTTCTTTGCTTGTGTATTATGATGAAGAATAAAACGATATTATATATATAATAGAGTTACAAGTTTTGTATTTCCAATACAAGATTCCTGTGTTCCAGAAATGAATAGATAATGCATACAAACGAGGACTTTAAATTTCTCTGCTACACACAAAACACAGCAATTTATACGCGTATTACTTACTTACTAAAAAGCATCTATGCAAATATAACGATTGTGTCTTCGAATTTCTGTCAATCAAGTTCAGCGTTAGTAGTTGATGAACAAAAAGGCCCACTACCTTTCCGAAGTAAAATTTATAGATTTCTAAAAAAACCATTAATAGCATAAGCAAATATATATCGATGGCCTAAGATGAGGTTACAACACCAAACATATGCAAGATTTCCTGCGTAATATATGATAACAGTGGAGAGTCATTTCGCTGTTTTGCCTTTTGGCGCAGTGATAGTCAACTACCGCGCGGTATTAAGGACTATGGCGCGAAACATAAGACGACCCGCGTTATGAACATTAGCATTTTATTTATTCGAATTAAATTGTTCAGAAGGCGATGGAAGTGTTGTATTAACGGTAAGTTAATAACTTTTGCGTAATTGAAAAAAAAATCCATCTCGTTACACATTTCCCATTTTGAAAATTAAAGCCGTTTCGGAAAGGTAGTGTACTTTTCATAAACAACCCAATACATTGTGTTGTGAAAAGGTCGATTTGGATCAATGTAGATTCCTGCATTATCACCAATTTCAATGGAATGACATTTTAACATATTTTGTTTTCATTTGTCCTTAACCATGTATTGTTTATAGTATTTTGCTGTATGGCATCATAAATAGGATTTATGGCTCCTGGACATCCATTATGCTAAAAGTGTTTTGTCATTGGTTTCTGTGGTCATTTGTTAGCTGATGGCCACAATGAGAAGACACGCACCCATTTTAGTGGTATGATTTTGAAGTAATCAATTGTTTCTGGTCATTTGCAGTGGAGTAACACTAGATATATTCCATGGATATGACAATCGTCCAGTTCATTGTGATAGCATTCATCATTTCACTGAGAGGGCGCTTAACGTGTCAGAAGTGATTTCTGGTCAACGTGTTCAGTGTAATTACATACGAAATGTTAAGTGATGCCACTGAGGCTGAATATCGCTTATTAAGAAATGGACTTTTCGTGTGTTTTGTTACAATAGGACAATACTAGAAGTATTTTAAAATGGCTTCCTGGTCTATGACCTCAAAGTTTTCAAGTGGACACAAAATACATCAGTTGCTGTTCCTGACATACGAGAAATCACTTTATCGTCTAATTTTAAGTTGGATTATTTCGAGAGCGACATAAAACACGCACTTCTTTAATTTGCTGACTTTTTTGTCTACTTGTAATTCTAGTGCTTCACGCCTGGCCAGTTACGAAATGATTATGCTCACTACTGATTGACATTCTGTATGTTCAAGGTAGGTAATTATTTCCATACTGCTTCTTCCGATAAACAAATATTGAATGAATAATATTTACGATTAATAATAACTAGCAGGTCAGTGCCGTTTACGGTACTAGCTATATATACAGTGAGCACGTATGTATTTTGTATAACCAAACCATTAGTATACGATAGTGAAAGTTTTAACGAGCGGGAAGTTAATGCACCTCAGCCGCTACCTTCCTCATTCCTGTTCACTGCCAATGTACATTTTTTAGTTACACACAGTAATATATATGTAGCCCTAGTTTACACATCACCACCTCCTTACATAGTAAAATTGATAATTATGGTGTTTATGTGGATCGACGACCGTGTTCACCGGCCGATTGTTTACTGACAATGCCTATCTGTCAGCGACGCTTGTTTACGTCCTGTTTTATCTATGCTCTAGATTATCAGACGAATGGTGTCCCATATGACAAAGATATCGGACGTCTCCCACCTAACATCATCAATTAGTACAGGTATGTTATTGAGAACGTTTTTATCTGGTCATGCTCAGGTGCGAACGTTAAATGTTATTTTCAGTTTCACAGTCTTTAAAATTACCATTAAATATGGTAAGTAAAACTGTCATGAATGTATATAAATAGATATGCGTCTTTTAACAAAGTAATTCACATTATGATACAATATGACAAGACCTGTGATAATGCTTCAAGGATTTTACAGATTTATCGTCTGTTAATGACAGTATACACGTGTGTACATCCAATTACACGTGATTTGCACGTGCGTGTATTTTCAATAATATTATTCATCTAATGGGTGTATGATTTCAATTTGACTGTTGATTAAGTGATCAAAAAATTCACATGGTTTAAATTAGTTTATGTAGTTTCATTCACAGTTAATTAAATACGCCACATGCAAACCATGCAGAGACGTAAAATATCATGTCGATCAATTGTTGTTAATAACTAAAGTAAGTTTCAATATAAGTATTTTTTTATAAATTCATGTTTAGTTAAATATTTGAACATATGTGCATACTTGTAATGTAATCAACTCATGCTTGAGAATGATAAATGTGAACATGTGTGCTAAACATCAATCGTGAGGAGTACATGTGCGCAAACACGAACGTCATTCACGTTATGTTAGCACCAGTGTTCATTAACATACACCAGAACCATATATTATATACATAGAGATCGGAAACTCCTCTGTTGTCTTAGCTGATGACAGAATGACCTCCAATTTTTAGGCATTTTCTTAGGCTAATTACTTTAAAGTATATTATATGTTAGTTAACATAATACTATGATCTGATATGACCAGTTCTTCTGATTCAGATGTTTACACACATGAAACTGAGCAATTTTGTGTTTTTTATTTGAAAGCTTTTAGTTATGAATGAAACCCCGTGAACGCTCGCGAGTTAAGATTTTCTGTAAATGTTGTCACGACTAAGATCATACACGGTAAGGTGTCCAAGATGTAAATAAGTACACACGTGTAGCAATATGTACACACGTGTACCTCAGGTACTTTATCAGCTTTGTGATATGCAGGGATGTATGTGGTCACATATGTCTATCGAATACAATAAGTGATGTGATGCGTGTTCCCACGTGTACAGCCAACAACACATCTCTCTCGCCCTCGTTCTGTGTACATGAAAAACACCAGAAGCAGGGCCAGTACTCAGTTAATTCTATCCCTGAAAAGGCGCTCATCTTCAACCGATAACCCTGCTTTATTGGAGCCGATGCATTGTGATGTCAAATATGAAAGGATATTTAAATGAAATTCATGGCGATAGGGCGTCCTGATGTAGTCATGGAAAGCTAGCACATGGCGCTAGACTGAGAGGTAATAACATGTAGCGTGGATACGGATGATAAACCACGATGAAAGCTTACTAATGGAGACACAAGGCCATGGAATAGGGCAGTCAGAAGGGAGTCGAACATGATTGTAATATAGGTAAGTTGTCAACAACCTGCTTCTAAGATGGAAGCTAGAGCATCTCCAGTGCTTATCGGGGATCGTCTATTTACATTGGAAAGGGTTGTAGACTAGCAGAGCATTAGTTACATATGTGTATACCGATGTATGTTACATACGTATTAATATGGTTTGTACAGTCAAACGGATACATTTTATCAGTTTCATACCCGCTTGTTCATTAATAAATTACACAAATTACCCCTTGTTAGAATATCAAATTATTACTATTGACGTATTAAAGGTTATTAGGGACAATTTAGGTAATATGTCAATTACTATCTCCCCTATCAGGTATACACATTAGTAATTCTACTGTCTCCCCTATCAGGTATACACACCAGTAGTCCTACTGTCACCCCTATCAGGTATACATACCAGTAATCCTACTGTCACCTCTATCAGGTATACATACCAGTAATCCTACTGTACATGTCATGCCTATCAGATATACACACCAGTAATCCTTCTGTCACCCCTATCAGGTATATACACCAGTAATCCTACTGTACATGTCATGCCTATCAGACATACACACCAGTAATCCTACTGTACATGTCATGCCTATCAGACATACACACCATATACACACCAGTAATCCTACTGTACATGTCATGCCTATCAGGTATACACACCAGTAATCCTACTGTACATGTCATGCCTATCAGATATACACACCAGTAATCCTACTGTCACCTCTATCAGGTATACACACCAGTAATCCTTCTGTCATCCCTATCAGGTAAACACACCAGTAATCCTACTGTCACCTCTATCAGGTATATACACCAGTAACCCTACTGTCACCTCTATCAGATATACACACCAGTAATCCTAATGTCACCTCTATCAGGTATACACACTAGTAATCCTACTGTCACCCCTATCAGGTATACACACCAGTAATCCTAATGTCACCTCTATCAGGTACACACACAATTAATCCTACTGTCTCCTGTATCAGGTAGACACACCAGTAATCCTACTGTCTCTCTATCAGGTATACACACCAGTAATCCTAGTGTCACCTCTATCAGGTATACACACCAGTAATCCTAATGTCACCTCTATCAGGTATACACACAAGTTATCCTACTGTTTCCCGTTTCAGGTAGACACACCAGTAATCCTACTGTCTCCCCTATCAGGTATACACACCAGTAATCCTAGTGTCACCTCTATCAGGTATACACACCAGTAAACCTACTGTCAGCCCTATCAGGTATACAAAAAAGTAATCCTACTGTCTCCCGTATCAGGTAGACACACCAGTAATCCTACTGTCTCCCCTATCAGGTATACACACCAGTAATCCTACTGTCACCTCTATCAGGTATACAAATCACGAATCCTACTGTCAGCCCTATCAGGTATACACACCAGTAATCCTAATGTCATCCCTATCAGGTATACACACCAGTAATCCTACTGTCTCCCCTATCAGGTATACACACCAGTAATCCTACTGTCACCTCTATCAGGTATACACACCAGTAATCCTACTGTCATCCCTATCAGGTATACACACCAGTAATCCTACTGTCTCCCCTATCAGGTATACACACCAGTAATCCTACTGTCTCCCCTATCAGGTATACACACCAGTAATCCTAATGTCATCCCTATCAGGTATACACACCAGTAATCCTACTGTGTCACCCTATCAGGTATACACACCAGTAATCCTAATGTCATCCCTATCAGGTATACACACCAGTAATCCTACTGTCACCCCTATCAGGTATACACACCAGTAATCCTACTGTCAGCCCTATCAGGTATACACACCAGTAATCCTAATGTCATCCCTATCAGGTATACACACCAGTAATCCTACTGTCATCCCTATCAGGTATACACACCAGTAATCCTACTGTCTCCCTATCAGGTATACACACCAGTAATCCTACTGCCCTATCAGGTATACACACCAGTAATCCTACTGTTCCCCTATCAGGTATACACACCAGTAATCCTACTGTCAGCCCTATCAGGTATACACACCAGTAATCCTAATGTCATCCCTATCAGGTATACACACCAGTAATCCTACTGTCACCCCTATCAGGTATACACACCAGTAATCCTACTGTATCCCCTATCAGGTATATACACACCAGTAATCCTACTGTCACACCTATCAGGTATACACACCAGTAATCCTACTGTCAGCCCTATCAGGTATACACACCAGTAATCCTACTGTCAGCCCTATCAGGTATATACACACCAGTAATCCTACTGTCACACCTATCAGGTATACACACCAGTAATCCTACTGTATCCCCTATCAGGTATATACACACCAGTAATCCTACTGTCAGCCCTATCAGGTATACACACCAGTAATCCTAATGTCACCTCTATCAGGTATACACACCAGTAATCCTAATGTCACCCCTATCAGGTATACACACCAGTAATCCTTCTGTCATCTCTATCAGGTATACACACCAGTAATCCTACTGTCACCTCTATCAGGTATACACACCAGTAATCCTACTGTCACCCCTATCAGGTATACACACCAGTAATCCTACTGTCTCCCCTATCAGGTATACACACCAGTAATCCTACTGTCACCCCTATCAGGTATACACACCAGTAATCCTACTGTCACCTCTATCAGGTATACACACCAGTAATCCTACTGTCACCTCTATCAGGTATACACACCAGTAATCCTACTGTCAGCCCTATCAGGTATACACACCAGTAATCCTAATGTCATCCCTATCAGGTATACACACCAGTAATCCTACTGTCTCCCCTATCAGGTATACACACCAGTAATCCTACTGTCACACCTATCAGGTATACACACCAGTAATCCTACTGTCACCTCTATCAGGTATACACACCAGTAATCCTACTGTCAGCCCTATCAGGTATACACACCAGTAATCCTAATGTCATCCCTATCAGGTATACACACCAGTAATCCTAATTTTACCTCTATCAGGTATACCCACCAGTAATCCTACTGTCTCCCCTATCAGGTATACACCAGTAATCCTAATGTCACCTCTATCAGGTATACACCAGTAATCCTACTGTCACCTCTATCAGGTATACACCAGTAATCCTACTGTCACCTCTATCAGGTATACACCAGTAATCCTAATGTCACCCCTATCAGGTATACACACCAGTAATCCTACTGTCATCTGTATCAGGTATACACACCAGTAATCCTACTGTCACCTCTATCAGGTATACACCAGTAATCCTACTGTCACCTCTATCAGGTATACACCAGTAATCCTAATGTCACCCCTATCAGGTATACACACCAGTAATCCTACTGTCACCTCTATCAGGTATACACACCAGTAATCCTACTGTCACCTCTATCAGGTATACACACCAGTAATCCTACTGTCACCTCTATCAGGTATACACACCAGTAATCCTAATGTCACCCCTATCAGGTATACACACCAGTAATCCTACTGTCTCCCCTATCAGGTATACACACCAGTAATCCTACTGTCACCCCTATCAGGTATACACACCAGTAATCCTACTGTCACCTCTATCAGGTATACACACCAGTAATCCTACTGTCACCTCTATCGTGTAAACACACCAGTAATCCTACTGTCTCCCCTATCAGTATATACAAACCAGTAATCCTACTGTCACCTCTATCAGGTATACACACCAGTAATCCTACTGTCACCTCTATCAGGTATACACACCAGTAATCCTACTGTCACCTCTATCAGGTATACACACCAGTAATCCTACTGTCACCTCTATCAGGTATACACACCAGTAATCCTACTGTCACCTCTATCAGGTATACACACCAGTTATCCTACTGTCACCTCTATCAGGTACACACACCAGTAATCCTACTGTCACCTCTATCAGGTATACACACCAGTTTTCCTACTGTCTACTCTATCAGCTAAACACACCAGTAATCCTACTGTCACTCATATCAGGTAGACACACCAGTAATCCTACTGTCACCTCTATCAGGTATACACACCAGTTACACTGTCACCCCTATCAGGTATACACTCCAGTTATCCTACTGTCACCCCTATCAGGTATACACACCAGTAATCCTACTGTCTATCAGGTATACACACCTGTAATCCTACTGTCACCCCTATCAGGTATACACACCAGTAATCCTACTGTCACCTTCACCTCTAACAGGTATATACACCAGTAATCCTACTGTCACCTCTTTCAGGTATACACACTAGTAATCATACTCCTATCAGAAGTACTTTTTCAGTACATTTCAGTATTGTGAATGTTTGCTTTGATCGTGTCTTTTTTTTTGGATAGTGCTAAATCAACACATTTCTCCAACGAATTTATCTTTGCTCTCTGATCGTTTCCCATTCGTATAAATACATCTAGTTGAATACGGTTCTCTTCAATATCTGATTTTGGTAAAAGTCACTTTTTACTTGTCCCGTGTGCTGTAATCGATCACAGTCTTGTTTGACTCTAGTCGTCTTCCTTATGGTTCGTCTTAGCGTCACCATTATACTCGACGGGTTTGAATGAGCTTGGAGTGAGACTTATCATTTTATACAAAGAAGACTTACAGCATCTTACATAGGTCCGTCAAGTGGACAGAGATATCTCAAATCGAGTGAAATGTTTTGGCAAATCAACCCAAGGCTTGCCGAGCTGTCTTTTCCCTACTCCGGTAAGAGTTATGTTTTCTCTAGCTCTAGCAACCACGGGATAACCATGTCAAGTATGGGAGAAGGGGGCGTTTTTCATGTTTCACAACTATTTATAATCAACACATTTTGGATATTTCTTAAGACAAATACTTGACTTATTACTCTTATATCAAATAGTAAGGGTAACCATGTCCTTTGGAGCTGCAAAAAGTTTGAATTTGGTAATCCAAAGGGAAATACGAACTTTGGACTTGATGTTACCTAGCTACCATATCAATCTTACATTTGTTAGCAATGACTGTGTATTGTTGCTTCTTATTCTTTCTGGATCGCGATGTGCAACGAAACCCAAACTTGTCCATCCTTTACATGTCGCTCCTTCAGTTACTACCCTTGTTGTGCAAAATGGCTTTGTCTTTTTAAGGATATTCAAGTATGGTTAGTTCGGTTTGAACTTCATTTAAAGTACGTGATAATAATTATGACTGTAAATTACGTCCTTCGCAGAACTGCCGTTAACCATCAGTCCATAATGCTCAACACTACTAAACCAGGTATAATCTCTTCAGATGAACGGGATGAACCAGTATGATGCTGTGAGCCCTGTAATAAGAGCTTGCTCAGTGTGAAGACACATCCATCAAACGACAACAAAGTAAGCGTGTGTTTGTCACAACCTCCGTCGATCAACTAGTTTTACTCAATGATAGGGATTCTATATCAGGAAACGAAGTCAGTGTAAAACGCGATGTGCGTTACTCATGGAGATATATTTCTAGATATTTGAAAGTAAATGAAAGGTATAGATGATCAAATAGGCATCGCACCCATCAAGCAATCAATAAAACTCTCCATTTGTTATGTTTCTGTGAACGATTGATTGGAAATATTACCGTGTCAAGATTGATCACTGTAATAGAAGGTTTCACCTTCTTCAGCTGTGGGCCACAGGTAAACATAAAGTATTTCGTGCTTAATGCCCGGTCACACTGAAGAGCGGATTAATTACGGATTAATTTAGTTTACAATTTTTTGGCAGTTCGTTGTCATCCGCAATAAAATTGGCCAAAATAACAAATTATCAAGCATAAGTACGAATATTGCATATGTTCAGCGAATAACAGCTAATTTTATGCACAATATACTCGCAAATCTTCCTAAACGCGAGTAGGACCGGGCCTTAGTTACTGGTCATGGTTTAACCATAGACTATGTACGGCTCTCACCTAAGATTTAGGTAGCTTTATATCTCCAATGTGATCTTTCTGCGTTTGCCCTGTATTATGTGTAGGAGGAAGGATCTGGTCCTGTTCCCTGGCCCAGACACACGATATAGCCTAAAAACATGGAGGTTTCAGTTGAACAAACCACTGTTGTGCGAGGATTGTGTCGTCTAAATGCACTGCCTGATGTTGCCATCAGCAGCGACAGAGAGGAGTTAATCAAACCTCTTTATGAAGTGGAACGACTGGCTTGTCAGTTGTCAGTATAATGTGACCAGACCGGATGCAGTTTCCACTCTTACATGGACACGATGCGAGCATATACATACCGCTGTCTCCAAAAAAACAATCTTAATAACCAACACATCGTACATGGGAGAGGTCGTCCCTGCTAAAGTGATATTAACTGTTAATTGGACGTCAATCCTCATTAACCTGCCAAACGGCGCTGGGTCCTGTCGTTCAGCTTTGTTCTGTAGGATTTTTCTTTTGTGTGTCTTATAATAGTGGTCTGAGTCTGAAACTATCCACTCAATGATAGTGTAACGTATTCTGTACAGATTTGGTGTATTTTGTTTTAGCTTGGTAAGTGTGTGCGCGGACTGCTGTATCCGGAGAGGCATTAGACTATCGTTTTTGTGGTTTTAAGATGTTGTATGATGCAATATTGTAGCTTATTGGCTGCGATCGATACATATGTGATATCGCACCGACCAGTATCGACCAATGACGTAGGCTTCATATCAATACGTTCATACGATTCATCTTGGTTGACCAGTGTGGCTTTAATATTATCGACGGAAATTGCTCTGTTGAGCATGTCTCAGTATTTTTTCATTTTCCCACAAGTGTTACCACCAACATAACAGATTCTTGAAATGACTACCTGTACAGAATAAATTCGTTAAATCCCGATGCATTCATTAACAACTTTTCAAGATTTGATATTTCTATGTATGTTTCTTGCAGTACTGACGCCGAGGTCGATAACTGACCATTACCTTGTTATGGACGTATACACTACATATTGAGCGTACCTATTACCATGGCGATGGTTCTATTATATAGTTCATGTTGATGATGGGCTGAACTTTTACATGACAACCCCTGGTCAGAGCCTAATTAGATCCAACCTAGGTTTATGACAGTGCGGTGGCTGTGTACCTATGTATTAATTAAACTGTGCAGTAAGCACTAGCTTCTGGACTTCGTCAAATATAATATGATCATGTGCGCATAAGAGCAAAGCTTGTAAAGTGATTGAAGGTTGTCTTCTCTGGTATTTCTGTTTTTATAAAAGTCGAAAGTATATGTTTTAACAAAAGTGTGTAAAATAAAATGTTTATTGCAAGAAAAAGCGCATCAGTAATTTGTACCAGAAAAAGGAAGAACATTGTTTATTACATTATCGTAGTGAAATATAAGTGATTTTTGTTGAAAATATATGTGATATTTTCACTGGAGTAAAAAAATACCACTTTTGATGTTCAATTCACTTTCTTTTGATCAATCGGAATGCAGCATTGACAGTGAAAATATCATTTTGATTGTTACGTCATTAGTTTTTGAACGAAATTGACGTGATATGTTTTGTGTAGAAATATGAGGTTATGCTCATAAAAATACGAGGTAATAATCTCCAGGGCAAATGATGAATAATACAATGGCGGAATAACTTTTGTTGGAACTAGTAGTGATGGTCTTCTGTAAATGGAAGTGAGAAAACAATTGTAATAAATAGAATATTCCTTGTTTCTTGATGAACACCAGTAATGTTTCGTCTCTTGAGATGGAACTAGATGAAATGTAACTGGTATTCATGAAGAAAAAGGGAACATCCTCTATATCATAGATAAACTCACTGATTTAGATGTTGGTATCATCTTTTGATTTAATATAGCACGTAATTGAAAATATACATCAATGAAATATAAATAGTTCGGCCTATTCATATGTGTTAAAATTCACTTTTCCATTTACGTGCAGTTTCCATAACGGTAAGACATGAACAGCGTCTTGTCGTGTAACAAATTCACGTAATGTACTATACAATGTATTTTAATATCTTTCTCTGTTATAGAAATGATGTTAAATAGTTTATATATATATATATATATGTGTGTGTGTGTGTGTGTGTGTGTGTGTGTGTGTGTGTGTGTGTGTGTGTGGGTGGGTGGGTGTGTGTGGTTACACTTACGGTTGGTCATGCTTTCTGAATTCTGTTATTTGTTAAGCTCTGTCAATACGAACCAGTAATCAAAGCAATGTAAGTAGTTGATTAAGGATTTTCATCAAGTAGGTTTAGTTCTATTTAATTTCAGATTTATTCCCTACATGTACTGTATGCAGTGCCAGGTGTCAACAGTTTTCTTTACGAAATGTTCATTATAAAGGACCGGGTAATATGATAGCATTTGTAAAATCATAAATATAAAGAACTATGTTGCGAACGCTATAAATTGTCAACCTCAACGCGATACATGAAAACCTACCTGAATATATATCCATTAGAAAGCGAATCTATCGCCAGGTACGTATACTGTAACCAGCCACCCGGTAAACGACAGATGACGTGCGGTGAGCCGTATTATTATAATACTACCTGTACATAATATGTGTTACTTGTTTACATGTACATGTGACATGTACAGTGACGGCGCGTCCTAACAGTATGACTTTTCACTTACAGGTGGCGGCTGTCCTGCGGGAAGGTGTGACGATAAGATCGCTTTAATCAACAAATACAGTTTAGGTTTACTATCTTACTGAAAACATCATTCCAACATGGCTGCGGCAAATAGTGATCAAGAAATGGAGGAGTTGAAAATCCACACTACGACGGCGTTTGACTGGGAGGCTGAGAAGAGGAGGAATACCAGCGTGTTTGATGATGGAACCAACACATTTTTCTGGTGAGTTTAAAAATAATATGATGACAGGGACATACTTGTAGGGGGAATAATCACAGAGGGCCGTGCAGACTTTCTGTTTGTTTACATGATATATTTAACGGCGTCGATGTTGTTATTTTTAGACATGCTTGACTGGCATCATATATGTATTGACTTGCTGTATAGTCACTGAAACGAAACATAGAAAAATATGAGTCATATGTCGGTACTAAACATGGATGTATTTATTTCCCTACTAGAACTATAACATTTGTTAGTTCAGTATTAAGATCCTATATTTCTCTATATATCGCACAGACGTATCTTATCAACAAATATAACTTATAAGTACCTACAAATGATCCACTCCCTGCTACACGTTATCAAAACCTTTTACGTAAACAATGCATGCTTTATTGCATTATCGTTGACGGTTTATTAACTGACCACACATCGTGTACACCCGGTGTTAGACAATGATAGTTTTACAAACTGGATTCACCATACATGTAGCACAGTTATATCACATAAATATCAATCAGTCGGATGCAGAGCGGAGAAATATCTAACTCCACACTTCCGAAGTCTAAAAGTGAATATACAAGTAATAAAAATAATAATAAAGAAAAGCATACAGGAACAAATGTGATAGACAATAATCACTAATTAACTAACGCCAGAATTACGGCATTGAGGAGTGCTAAGAAGGACTAGCCAAAGAACAGCAATGGATCACAATAGAGAAGGACTATGATATTTATAATGATGCTATGATTTTTACTTCCAAACTTACGATACTAAGTATGCCCGAGAAGTGCCATGAACCACATGACATGTATTCGAAAATTTTGAAAAGTGCATGTTTTCATCAAATAATATGTTTTCAATGTATCCAACGCTCCTAACATGACCTATTTCACGTGTTCCTTTACGTACACGTGGGTAGGTTTTGAGAAGTAGTATTGATGTCTATCTGATGGCTGTTATCGGGCCTATAAATTTAACACTATAACCCAGGGCTATCGGACCTATTGCGTCACTCTTTCAATCCATTATAAGTATCGTGATTACCAAAGTTCATTACACTTCACAGATCGATGGTGATTAAAATGGAGGCGTTTCAGTACGACACGGAAAAAGCATTGCTTCGGAAATTAAAACCAGATTGATTAAACGTCAAAAGCAGAGATATACTGAGATGTAAGCGTGCTTACAGAGAAAACTGGAAAAAGTTGTTCTTACAAATAACATATAAACAATGTACTTTCAATATTTGCAAAGAAAGTCAAACTTAAAAAGGTTCTGCCGAAAAAGTTGTTCTTACAAGGCACATGTATCAGGCACAATGGATGCCACAAAACATAGGCAAACAACTACCACACAACATAACATGCTATATGTACTTAAGCACACCGCACCTCTGGCAGTTTGGAGTATGAAACATCACTTAAAAGACAAATAACCGTTTGACATGTCATGGTAAATCCCAGTAAATACACTTACAGATAATGTGGCGATAGATCGTACTTGTACTAGATATCAACTTAATTTGGTGTCGGATTTAATTCCGCAGGTTATAGGTAGTTGGTAAGCAATACTTTCAATCGCGTACTCGTTACAAAATCGGGTTGCATTCTAATTATTTAAACTATATAATGTATATGTATCTAGTTATAGATAGAGTTACGACACAATAATTGAAAATGTACATGTAACAATAAAATAGTGTAGCTACAGGGTTTGATTGTAAATAGTGATGCGGTCACCTTCTAGCTTCGCGCTCACATGGCATTCTCCCTGTGTTCGCGCTAGATGGGAAATCTGGACTCGGGGCCATAATGTGATCGTTGATCGGTGATTTTCTTCGGGAGCCAGACGGAAATCTGTTACCAAACCCTAACTCCGGCGTAAACAAAAACACAAACCTATTGATTAGTGCTCCCAATATAACGCAACCGCGATCTCAACGCGGAACATGTACTTGGATTAATAAACAACAAACACGTTTTATAACGATCAGATAGTATAAGCATCATGGTTCCTATCGAGATATTGATTTATAAGACACATACAGTGATTGCACGGTGGTGATATCACAGCTCGTGTGTGTTCCGCTACACGTGGTCGGCTCGCGATACTGACATACAATGAAGCCGACCGGGGCCGAACTTCCGTCATACATTATTAGAAAAAAACACAATTGCATTGTATGTGGTAAATTAAAACATCTGTGGAGTTACACCGATGATACTAATGTACTTCAATGATGTGACAAATTTAGTGGTTTATCATTTACATTACACCATCATTTACTGGTTTCGTTACGACTATAGGCCATGTTCTAGTAATAAGGATGGCTATAACTCGACTTTAGTCATGAATAGATCAAATTTATTTAGAGACAAGGGCTACACATGAGATAATTACTACCATTGAAGTTAAATGCAACTATGATATGACAGGATGATTGAACAGTTACGATGTTTGTGTTTTTACAGGAGAGCTCATACCATCACCGTCCTCATCGTTTTCATCGGATTTCTCGTCTACATCGCACTGTTCGAGGACCCCGTCCTTAACACAGAATACAACAGCAGGAGGTATGCTACTGATATCACAGGGTCTCCACAGGTTGACAGATGCTTGTGGATATTTTATTATCACAGGGACCCATGAACTCATTATAATCTGGCTATTTTTTTATGATTTATCTTGTGAACACTAGATTAATAATCGCTAACATTACTTTGCAGTCATTATTAGACAACAGACTGATGTGAAGCCCGTCTATACATTCAAATATTACAAGGCCAGATACTTTTCTTAGGTTTCTGTTTCACTGTCCATCAAATTCGAGCTGGTTTGAACATCTAATAAAAATAACAATAACAAATACAGTAGAACCAAAACGAAAAACTATATGAAAAAATCCATTTAGTATTTGCGTTATCAAGATAGTGTTAACATACTACACGAGGTTGTTTTACGCTTATTTCGCCAAGACCCCCCTTTTACAGTTGAAATTTGTCCCATGCGTAATATTTTGCGCAACAGTTCGCAAAATTTTTGCACGTGTGAAACACGAAATTAAACACTCGCGAATATGCCCCCGTGTACAGAAATTAAAATCTATACATATATAGGCAGCATATGCTGTGTATATCAAATATGTACATCAATTACTGTCGCCTATATGTGACATCAACACGATTTTTAATTTATAGATGACGTTTCCATGAATCACAACCTATTCGCGCCTCATATATGTATATCGCCTGTCGCCTGCCTCGGTCTCAACCTGTCACCCACTAATTATATATAATAATGTATACATTATAATATCGATGATATCACGACGACTTGATCGATAACGGCAGAGGTGGTGGCGTTATAGTGAAAAGTATACTGGTATATGACTTCGAGTCCGCTCGGTTAGGACTAGACAAAATACAATGCCAACAGGAGAGTGGAGGTTTTCCTTTACGATTTGTTTACTAAGTCATTGTGCTATCCGACCTTCAACATTGTCTGAACATCTTGCAATGCTTGTATTATATTTATAGAAATCGTAAGATATAACAAAACTGTTACTGGCATTTTTTATGTTAATATGAGGAATCGTTAAACCTTTGAAAAGTAATATTATCCGCGACCTTCTGCCTTGGGGAATATCGTCATTCTCAGGTTTATGTTATTAATTAGCAACACGTCAATAATTGTATAATGTTTTTAACGACAACCAAAGGTGATCGCGTTGACAAATTTAACAAACTCGTGGACGGCATTGTAAAGATAGAGCTCAATGACATTCTATACAATATATACATGTAGGCTGTATCAAAATGAAAACGTAACAACACACAGAGACAACAGACGAAGGATCATAATATGTATAATGACAAATCAACTAAACAGACTCTATTACATATAGCATGGCTATCAGCCACTGAAGCTAAGTGGTTATGTAACGACGTAAATTGTACTGCTTCGCCATCGTCCGACGAGGCTGCGCCATTTTCGCCAAGTAAAATATAGCTTTATGTGTTATTTGTCATTAAACTGATAGTACCTCAAAGTTTTAGAAGCACACGTATTAGTTATCAAACATAAAAACGAATACTTTTATACCTTCAAAGATCCAACGCTTACTGAATGTTGGTAGATACTAATTATATAATTTTAGGCTGGAGTTTGGAATCACTAAGGTCCATATCATGAGCAAATCAAGCAATATTCGGGAAGGGAATAAATCACTAGTGCAGTTTAGCAGATGTTACTTGTTTAATTGGTAGTATACGTTATAGCGAATTATCTACGAGTATATCACCATTCATGCGAGACTTCAGTTGCTTACTATTTGTTGCCCACAAGCTATAAAAGTACCTATCATGTTAAACTCGCTGCTATCGCAAATTGCACACATTGCACCAACTGATCTTGCCAATGTGTATAGCTTCCTCCGTTTATTTATCGAACATCGGCTGATATTGGTACACCGATGTCACATACATTTCCATTGGGATAGCTAGGTCTGGTGCATTGAAACAAAGAACACATTACTACCTACATAGAACATGCATGCAATTAAACATAAATTAAGTTATAATTACCAATTACCAACCCAGCCCTCAAGGGAATGCACTGACACCATTACCCTCACAAGTTCCAGTTTCTAATTATAAACCAAGTATTTTCTTATCATTTGTTTGAGTTGAATTGGCTTCAAGTTTGATATGTATTTGACCTTGAAATGCAAATAATGTCTGCAAGTTATTACACATCAACCGTAAAGCATAAACGTGCCTGTAATAAATTATTTGCAAATTCACTCCTGTTCCGAATTGTACCATATTGTTAATATGAAATAAGAGGTTTTCTGCATGCATTCATAAACTTTCCTTATACATTCTAATAAATGAATTGTATCATTAGATTAACCATCGAAAATTATCATTTGAGCGTGTTATATTGCTTGAGGTGTATACTAATACTTTAAATAGTTCATAACTGTAAACCAACATTCTTTCGCGCGTGATATACTTTCACGTGTATGTGTGATTTACTTTCACGTTTACGTGTGATTTACTTTCACGTGTGATGTTCTTTCACGTGTGATTTATTTCACGTATGATATACTGTAAATCACGTGTGATATACTTTCACGTGTGATTTACTTTCACGTGTGATATACTTTCGCATGTGATTTACTTCCACTGTGATGCTCACGTGTGATATACTTCCACGTGTGATATACTTTCACGTGTGATTTACTTTCCACGTGTGATATACTTTCGCGTATGATTTACTTCCACGTGTGATTTACTTTCACGTGTGATATACTTCCACGTGTGATTTACTTTCACGTGTGATTTACTTTCACGTGTGATTTACTTTCACGTGTGATATACTTTCACGTATGATTTACTTCCACGTGTGATTTACTTCACATGTGATATACTTTCACGTGTGATATACTTTCACGTGTGATATACTTTCACGTGTGATTTACTTTCGCGTGTGATTTTCTTCCACGTGTGATTTTCACTGTGATATACTTTTCACGTGTGATTTACTTTCACGATTATTTCCGTGAGTGATATACTTCACGTGTGATTATTTACTTTCACGTTGATATACTTTCACGTTTGATTTACTTTCACGTGTGATTTACTTTCACGTGTGATATACTTTCACGTGTGATTTACTTTCGCGTATGATATACTTTCACTTGTGATTTACTTTCGCATGATTCTTTGATTTTTCTTCCACGTGTGTTATACTTCCACGTGTGATATGCTTTCACATGTGATATACTTTCACGTGTGATATACTTTCGCGTATGATTTACTTTCGCGTGTGATTTACGTTCGCGAATTTCGTGATCCAAGTGAATTCGCGAAAGTTTATCTCCGCCAATTACCATATCTACATTATTCATATTTAAATACATTTCCCTTCATTTTTTACGATCCGCAAACTTTTATTTTTGACTTAAGCCATAGTTTGTATGGCTTGAGTCATAGGCACTACTTTCAGTAACCTTTCAACTCAGTAATTTAAATGCCGTTGACATATGACACGCTAATTTAAATGCCGTTGACCTATACTGTGTACTACATCTCACCCCTCTCCTCTTATTTAAATGCTGTTGATCTATACTGTGTACTACATCTCAATCCTCTCCCTCCCCCCCCTCCTACTCCCCTCCCCCCTTCCTACTCCCCCTGTGCCTGCATGTGTATATAGTACCTCTCCTTCCAGCTGACTGCTGTCCACACACTCTATTCACAATGGTGACTCCCCCATCTAACTTAAACACATAATCTCTGTTATTGATCTTGCTATCTAAGTCTTATAGACCTAAAAGTTATAATTAAAAAAAAAGTAAATTAATCAAACTTTCTTTCTGTGTACATTAAATAATGCTTTTGAAAACTGACCTGAGGTTCAAGACAATATAAGGCTGCCATTATGTGTGCATGGTTTTACTTGCATAGATTAGTGAGCAACACAAGAGTGTAGTACAAAAAACTTTTTTTTAATGAATATAAGACTTTTGCTTTCTTTATTTCAAAATCTTTTCTTTTATTTATAAAAATTTTGATAAAGAAAAATGTCAAATAAACATATATATGGTTTTTCTGTGATCAGTTGAATATTGTTGAAATAATGATGTCAAAGTCGGTCACAAGACATTTGACTGCTGATAGATACACAAAGCTTTGAATTAAGCTTAATTTTCATATAACACATAGTATCTGTTTTCTGGGGAATAGAAATCTGCCTAATAGCTGAATGTTTTTATGATGAATTAGTCATAATTTATCATTAGAAAAATTATTATTTTTTTACTATAATGATAATTGTAAAAACAGAATGGTGTATCTTACACCTTTGTAATGTCATATAATCAACATAAATTAAAACTAAAAATCATTTTGAATTATATTAGCATTTGTGGCAGTATTGCAAAAAAAATATTACATTTATATCTATGGTTATAAGTGAAACAAGTACATACGTTCAGACCATGAAGTCAAATTATGGTCTACAATTTCATTTCTACTAACATTTATGTTAACTAATGTTCAAAATGAAATATGTTGTTAGCATCTCGCTAGCTTAACAAAGAGGTGTCACTAAAATCATGAAATCCATATATACTTGAGCGGCATGATCATTTCTATGATTAATGTAATGGCCTTGAAATCATCTTTTTTGCCTTTTCCTCAAATACATATGAAAATCATATATGAATTAAAAAAAAAACACATAGAAACTGTATTTTCAGTACATCAGAATGAAATCACTGGATTTAATGAGACACTGTTTCATGTTTGATACCTTATTATTATTCAAATCATGATTGCAGAATTTACTCTTTGTGTTTATTCCCCATAATGCATGCTTCTTAGATTAAAACCACAACCTATTTTCCATAAAACAGACTGAATTCCATCATTATGATAAAAAACAGACACAAACAGTGTTGAATTAACATACTTATGTTGAAATAAAATACCTATAAAAGCTTCTATTACCTAATGATGGCTTTAAAAGTATACATGACAATTAAAATGTATTTTGATATTTTCAACATTTACAAAATAATTTGAAATATAGGTGGCTTATGATATTGTGTAAAATACAGATAACCGATATTGTGTAAAATACAGATAACCCTGAGTGAGTTCAGGTTGTAAATATTAATATAAGCATTGGCTTTCAGTTGGCATTCATAGTCAATATGAATACCAACTAGAGGGATGCAAATTTCATGATGCGCTCTAGCTTCTTGGACATTGCTAATGATACAAAAAAGCCTTTCAATCAATATCGATATTATATGCGGGAATGAAAGAAATAATATGCATATGCACGAAGAAGTTATATATAGGATACTATTCAATTGATGTTGTCAGAGTAAATTGAAGATTGCCATAAAGGGATTTAAAGGATATGATAAATGCAAGGTACACATAATAACAAAATCTTGGAGTGACAAATGACATTTTTTGCCATTTTCTCAAAAGAAAGAGAGACGGAAATATGTATAATTAATCATTGACTCATGGGTCGACCCTACTTTGTGATTTGCTATTTGTTTATCAATAATGAAATAAATTGTCATCTTATGATACTTATAATACAACACTTTTTACCTGGAATTTATAGTTGTCCAACTGGGGAATTTACGTTATACATGATGTGTATCATATGATGTTCACCAATATCAAAATTCAATTATCTAAGGAATTGCAATGATTTTGGATTATTGTATTGCATGCATGTTCTTTGTTTTGAGTAGAAGGAAATGGAAAAGTAACTCTAAAAAGTATTTAAAAATTTTCTTAACCATTGCTGTTTTAGTTTTTTAGTTTTTATTAGTTTAATGTCCTATTAACAGCCAGGGTCATTTAAGGACGTGCCAGGTTTGTTGTTTGAGGAAAGCCGGAGTTCCCGGAGAAAAACCACCGACTAGCGGTCAGTACCTGGCAACTGCCCCCACATGGGATTCGAACATAGAGGTGGAGGGCATGTGGTAATATGTGGTACATCTTAACCACTCGGCCACCGCGGCCCCTAAACCATTGCAATTTGACAACAATTGACGAGCATGCTGTTGTACATTGAGATTTATCATTTATGTTATCAATGCAATCAGAATTCTTGATTTGTAACGTTTTTTTAGGCTTAAGTCTCAGTACTTTCAGTACTTTGATTGAGAACTTATTCTGAAATGGAAATCGCGAATATGGTAGCCGCGAAGAGAAAGCTGGTTTTTTAACATGTGTTTACCGGCTTTGTAAGCAAGAATACGTGACACGTTAATGTTTACTATACAGTTAACCGCATGCTGTAACTTGCCTTGTTGAAATTTGCCCTGTTTTAATTTCTCCAATGTATGTTTGTTCAGTATTTAACTATAAAATAGGCTAAATATAATTATTCATGGATAATATACATTTATAATAAGATATTTGGTTTTTTGTTCATTACAGCTATGTGGCGCTTGGTTTTGTGTGTGAGCATAGTATACGAGTTAGCGTTGGTGTACCTCCTATTCCAGGTAAGTAACACTATAAGTGGGAGATATAGAGGTTCCCAACAAGTGACTGTTGTTTATCATGTTTATTAAACTCGATTTAGTTAATTTTCAAATTTTGAAAAGACACGAGCTTTACCACCGTACAATCTGTATATTTCCGCCATGAAATAAAGTGCCTAAACAGTGAGCCAAAATTCTATTGTTTAATACTTTGATTAAGCAAACAACCTGTCAAACATAAAAACAATGTTATTTAAAAGAAAATGCGCTATGAAAAGTTGAGAGCCAATCGGAATCAAGATATCTTGGAGTTGACCAATCAGAGGCGCCGTAGGTGTTTCCACAGTGTCCGGTGTGTTACCATAAACGATAACCAACTGCTATGGAATTTATCACATGGTTGTGAAACATACATAGTTATGGGATAAATCATGGTACTGCACTATGTAATCAAATCAGTAATATACTTTGGAATGATCCTATACCGCATATCTATTGATAACAACTTTTCTTTAATCCGTTGGGTGTAACAGATTAATTGAGAAAGAATATTGCGATTTGTTGCATCAAAATGCCAATGAAATGTTCCAAACCCGACGACTTTATTTTGATTTAGAATGATAACTTTGTACCTAATATTCTACCCGGATATAATAAAGATAAGATTGCTATGAAAGACACGCTATGTATAATATAGATATAAAAGTTGTTTAAATATAAATCTAAAATATTTCTATTCGCTGGAATGTAGGTCATGACTCACTAGTAAAACGAGACATGTCTGTCAATTAAATCAGATATATTGGTAATGTTTGTTATGATACAGATGTATTTTGATGTATGTGTAAATCAGCTAATCCAAAAGAAAGATTATATGAAGATTGCCTAGATTATGGACACTTAGATTTGCATATGCTTTATAAGTTAAACTAATGAAATCTATTAATACACACATCATTGTATGTTGTTTACTGACCGGGAAATTCTAAGGACTTGATATCACATTTTTATAACACTACATATATAGGTCAACCGTCAATGTGTCGTTATCCATGTACATCCATGTACTTACTTATTATATGTATTAAAACAAAGTTGTGTAACAAAATTGTCGGAACATTGGGGATATCGCAACTTCGCTAGTCGATGGTATTAATTACGATATAAACCTTCCTGATTCAGGGAGAGTGTCGTGCTGAATATCCTTGGCTAGCAAAGTTGGGGATATCGGTGACGAGTTCCATTACCTTTTTAATTGTGGAAGTTAAAGTTACAGATATTAGAGAACAATATTAAAGATGCTCAACCGCCGACAGAGCATAAATGATATTCATCATTTGAACAATAATTGGTGTTTAATCGTGTATATAATAGTCTAATTAACACAAAAAATGATAAAACATAATTTATTTCGCCTTTGGTGCATGCGCAATCAGTACTTCATTCCATATAGAATATAGTGCCACGGAATTTTTTCGGGATGCAATTAATTGTTTTCTATATTTATAACCTGAAGTTAAATTAGAAGCTCAAACTTTTCAATGGTGGTAATGGTATAAAGTAAGTAACTTTTGTAACTGAAGAAAAATACTAAAACGTCTGTCCCTGCTTTTGATTGTGAAAAAATACCATTTGTCAGCGGTGGAGCATCTTTAAGTTCATTATTAGATCAAAGGTTGAAACCTGTTTTCAAATATATCTATATTAAATTTTTGAAATATTAAAGTTATTATAATTTAGCACTTTTCAAAGAAAGGTTAATTGAACGTAATAGAAAAGTTGTAACGTTATATTTATACAAATGTACTTGATGTTGTAAATATCTTCTTAACATAAAAATCCATTCACATGAAACGAAAGCAAAATAAAGAATTGGGATTCATTACATATAATAATACTATGACCTCATACACTAAATTTAGAATTAACTTTATATATTCAGACACCTCATGACGCTAGAAACCTCCTACGACATATCGATCCCAGTTTGGGCAAACCCCTGCCAGAGAAGAATTACGGGGGGAACTGCTATATCTACGACTCGGACCATTCGGACCCTTTTCATAACCTTAAGGTAATGTGATACGTTAACAAGACTCATGGTATTGTCATTTTCGATTTCATTGTTGATATAGTATTTAATGTCCATGTATATTTGCGTTTTGAAACTTTCAATTGAAATAATATCTCGAAATTTAATGTGAAGATGAATGGCGAGTGTCTGAAAATATAACCTGTATTTTGGCGAGGATTAAGAAAGAAAACAAGTTGTGAGCTCTCGGCTAGACACGTTTTTTTTAATTTCTGTCCGAGCCAAAAACTACAGCTTATATTTCAGACACTGGCTAATATACGTCTTTTCCTTCAACGTTCATAAAAAATACAATAAAAGATGTCGACAATTATTCAAATTTGCTCGTCTTTCAAACATTTTTTCACCTTGGAAATAGGTCAGTAGAGTCGGCGAACGTGCCGAAATTATAAAATACCGTCAGTGGTGAATACTTCAAAATATAATAATATATGTTGTTGGTGTTTTCCGACAACAATTTCAACAACATTAGGATAAAATTGAAAACTAGATGACTTGCAAAAAAGCGATTATGAAAAGATGCACGCAATTATAATTGTTTCTTAAGTTTACTCAAAAGGCTGTATTAATTCTGTTAGTAATGTATTATGACAAACTGATAACAAACCTTTCAACGCACTTGCTGGTTGCTGGATAAAGTTGAGGGACATAAAAAACTTTTCATCAATGTATACATGAACATAAAAAAAAAATAAAAATAAAAAAATGAACATATCATAAGTATATTTGTTTAATTAATCATGCACTAATTGTCCTTTAGGACTATTCTGATATAGTGTCGCTTCCCTTGCACTCTGTCAGTACTTATACGAATAATATCTAAAATAGCGTGACCTTCGGTAAAAGTGCCATTGGATCTTTCCGGTCTCGTTAGATAATGTTGTTATGATTTTGTATTTACATTTTTTATTTCTAGGATAAAGCTGATTTGTTTGTGATATCACATTTTCTTGGCTGGTGGGCAAAGGTTAGTGGTTGCCTTTTCTTCATTTTTACACTAGCATATCGGTAATAAATTGTATGTCATTAATTTGCCATTTAGGTTTTCTGTGTAAAAGCAAAACTATTTAGACATGTCTAGAACGTATCAAAATAAAAAAAATCTAAACATATGTTAATCTGACATGGTGTTTTTAAGGTACATAACTCTATTTCAGTCGCTGTTTCTGAGAGACTGGTGGATATGTTGGGTCCTGAGTATTATGTTTGAAGTATTGGAGTACACATTTGAGCACCAGCTCCCTAATTTCTGTGAATGTTGGTGGGACCATGTAAGTACATTCTATATCCCTACAAATCTTTTTTAAATTGTTGTATTGTGAACAAAATATTCTATCATTTCTCGTCTCGAATTTCGTTCCAATAAACAATAGAATGTGCATTATGATCTATCCGAGTTACTTCCCATTCGTTTCACTCCGTCAATATACATCCTGTATCACAAAGAATTTTGTAATACATTTAAAAGTGCTTTGAACTTGTGTTAATAGTTGCTAAACTTTAACATCAATTATCAGTTTACTGTATATATAATTTGACATTCCTAAGGCTTTATTATATTATTGATTATATTTTAATTTGATTACTCTACGTGTGTCCGTTGTTACATTTGAGATAAAAACACGTGTGTGATAATTGTGTATACCCTCTTGTAGTTTCCTTCAAGGATTGATATCATAGTCATCCTAATTACCTAAAGGACACTGGCACGTCTAATTAATCTCGCAATTAGCGACAACTATCAGGCATAGCTCTTAAACCTATATTGTATGTATATGTATTTAAGTGTGATATTTTTATTAATAATCAGTTAGGTCACAGACTTTGTTATTAAAAACATCACTAAAATATCCGATCTCTGCGACATGTGTGTTGCTAGTTTCGAACTAGGTGGAGATAATCTAGTATTATAATTCTACTGAAAACAAACCAATATCAATAGAGTGAATTCTGGTCGCCAGCCTAAATAGAAATGAACATAGTAAATCAGTTATAAGGGGATGTTTTCTCTCAACAGTGGGTCATGGATGTGTTGCTGAGCAACGGACTGGGGATTTACGTGGGGATGAAAACCGTTAAATATTTAAACATGAAGCCTTATCACTGGCGCGGAATGTGGAACATCCCTACTTACAGGTAAATGATATCCGGGTACCATAAATCAAAGGGATATTTATGTTTTTTTAAAACATAGTTTAACCAGCTTTTTATGTGAAAAGGTAACCCTAACGTCAAACATAATGTATATTTTATAACATTCGGGTTGACGATAATTTTCGCTAAAAGTTTAACAATGAAAACAATGCTGGGAAATACTTTTTCTGTGGTGAAAGGTAAATATTTATTGGTTACGTATGTAATATTTTTTGTGTCGTTAGGGGGAAGATCAAGCGGTTAGCCATGCAGTTTACTCCATATAGCTGGACAGAGTTCGATTGGAAGCCATTGTCCAGTCTGCGGCGGTGGCTAGCAGTTATTGGTCTTATAGGATTGGTCAGTATATGTTTTCTTTCATACTGATACAGTGGCTAAATTACGTTAAATTATTATGATATAAGGCAATGGATATTCAAATAGAAATAAGCATTACATTCTGACACGTTTTATGAGTTTCGTGACAGTTGTATGATTTAGGGGGAAATAGCCGTGGTCCACAATAGCATTTGTGCCTTGTAAAAAAGTACTTTGTCGATAGGTCATCTTTGTATAGTTGCCTTTCTTGATGGTAGGTATCCATTGCATGCGCTGTCATTATTTTGTGAACGTAATTCATGTTGTTTACGCTGAAAATTATGAGATTACGCACGCAAACACATGACACCATATTCAATATCGACGCGCAAGGTCAGATAATTTTGGAATATGTCAATACAGAATGAACGCGAATAATGGATGTTAAATGAGTTATTTTAATTAGCAGAGTCGCCATAATTAACAATTGCCTTTTATCACAACAATTGACTATTGTCAGAAGCCATAATACCTTGTACTTACAGTTCCTTTTGGTGGAAATCAACGATTTCTACGTCAAGTTCGTTCTGTGGATCCCCCCGGAGCACTACCTCAATATCAGTAGGATTGTGCTGGTACTGTTCATGGCAGCTCCCTCAGCCAGAGAGGCCTTCCAGTACTTAGACGACCCGTGAGTAAAATTTGGATAAAACAATTTCTTAATATAATTATAATGTTCAACTTGTATGAACTCGAAGCGTCAAGAAATATACATTGTAGTGTAATCATCAGGCCTGTCGTGGCAAAAGTTACCTGTATTATTAATTATGATTGCAAATTTGAATGATGAATCTCATATTTACATGGAGTTCTTGTTGTTTTCAGTACATGTAAGAAGATGGGGAGACAGTTTTGGTTGATTACTGTCATAACCATTACTGAAGTTCTAATTGCCTTAAAGTTTGAGTGGGAGACTGTCACTAAGCCTATCCCGCGCCATATCACGTACATGTGGTTCCTTGGACTACTTGGTCTTATTCTACTGACTATTTGGAAGTTCTATATCTATCGCGACGTTAAAAACGACGTCCCTTACACTCACAGTGAGTACAGACGGAGGCGAGCGTTGTATGAAAAGAAAACTACCACTAGTGCCACCGAGGACTCTAAATCATTCCAGTTCGAAGCGAGACGACGACGCCAGTTAGAAAGACCAACGAATGGTAAAACTGAGTGAAACGTCTGTTAATATCGACATGTTAGTGTTACACACACATCTTATCAGACTTTGATGGCCAGCCATTCTTTTATGTGACAAATGATAAAGATGTCATATTTTGTTTATTGTTTTATTTCATTTCAAGCAATTCGGTATGCTGTATTTGTATATTACATAGATATATGTCCTTGTAAGTAGATATGGATTTTTGGACGTTACGCACTCGTAACGCCTTACTATTAAGTAAAAACGACACGAGTTTGGGATGTCATAATGAATACATACTCACAAGGGAGATACCTCTAGTAATATGTAAAGACGAAATTGTTAGGTTAAAGTTAAAATAACGAAACTAGACAAGAACTTGGTACGTGGAGCTATGGACCAATGTGTTCTAGATTACAGATACGTAGAAGACTCCCACCAGTTATTAATATCAGTACACGTGCAGCTAAATTAATTGGTCACGTAATGTCTTGTTGGCATCGCAATAGTCGTGACTGAATGTGTAAATTTGTTTACTTAAAACTTTAAATCAATGTTGCGATTGTGTTCCTTTGTATATTATGCAGATACTCTTTTATAAGTTAATACATTGTTTAGTAATAATGTTGACACGAAATGTGTCCGTCATAATCTTACACGTTAATTATTATTTATGATGATATATTTTATATTTTAAGATTATTTTACGTACTGATTCTACGGGAACCATTGATATGTAGCTTTACCTAAATTCCTGTTACATTGTTTTCATTATCATAATAATTAGATATGATCGCCAATACCAAATATAGAAATCTACATGATTGCGGAGATACTGTAGAGAGGACTGCAACTTATGAACACGTAATATGGCAAACGATATGCCGAATGCATTTATTCAGACTGCATCAGGAAGGCTGATGTTTACATAACAAACATAGAAGACAACATACCCAAGAGATTATTAATCGTATTCTACATAATGTAGGTCGATCGTAATTATCTCTGACTTTCTACTATAATATATACTTATGTACAGATATTGTTCACCAGTACAATAGGCTATTGTTCTGTTAGTTTATCCATATATACATTAACACAGATTTATGTTATTCGATTATCATCATTGCTACCAGTGTGCCTGTATGGTGCTAAATTCCCATATGCGCGAAAATATTTTTTTCTAAAATCTCATTTACTATCATTAATCTTTTAGGATTACCCAAATGATGTACCTCTACATATTGTTTTAGTCTACAATGTAGTCAAAGGTGATATAATCCCCATACATAGTACATCATTGCTTCTATCGTTGTCTTTTATTCATGGTTCATATAAAACATTATGTGTCTATTCATTCCAAATATTGAGTAAAGAAGTAATGTTAATATCATTAAAAATAAACCTAGTAACTCGTGTCGTATATATGTAGTGGAGAAACGACGATCCTTTTTAGTCACGTCAATTTTCGACGTTCAATATTTTGAGCGACTGTTCAGACCGCGACAAAACCTTTCCATAACTAGTGATATATTGTATTGTGTGTGTTTGTCTGTTTATTTACCTGTTAAATGATATGAAATATTACATGGAAGTTACCATATGTACTGTTGCAATAATTGAAATGTTTACCTCGTTATTATGTTTATATATTATATAGTGCAATGTAATTTAAACCGCCATTGATTTACACTTGATGACCTTTTCTTGTCTTTCGGCTGCTGTCTCTGTATCAATGATCGGAATACAACTGAAGCTACTACATAGTAAACAGCAGCGTCATATTAATCCCGAAATAACTGTTTATATTGATGACTGCAGTCGCCTTACAAAGGCTGAAATATTATCAAGTGTTTCAAACCAACCTATCTTCATGGATGGCAAAATTCCACGTATTTTGTAGGCGATAAAAAAGGCGCGAAAATATATCGTCGCGGAAATTTTCTAGACTGATGTATTAGCAAAATAGGTGTAAAAATCGCGAAATAAAATTGTTGCAAAGAAGTATGTAGATCAGAAATCGCGAAATTAAGTCGTCACGAAAAAGAAGTTAGATATGAAAACGCGAAATTAAGTTGTCACGAAAAAGTAGTTAAAATGAAAACGTGAAATCATGTCGTCACGAAAAAGTAGTTAGATATGAAAACGTGAAATTAAGTCGTCACGAAAAAATAGTTAGATATGAAAACGCGAAAATAAGTTGTCACGAAAAAGTAGTTAAAATGAAAACGTGAAATCATGTCGTCACGAAAAAGTAGTTAGATATGAAAAGGTGAAATTAAGTCGTCACGAAAAAATAGTTAGATATGAAAACGCGAAAATCGTTTCAGGTCTCTGTGTAAATAGAAATTAATGTCGTGTTATTGTCTACCGTTTCCATCTTAGAAATGTACACGGACCAAGCTGTCTGACACCGTATTTTATTATCATGCATTTAAAATATATACATAAAGATATAAATGCGATTATTTTTATTGCTGAATATTAATGAAACATGTCATATTGAATCTGAATATATTATTGTTAACACATTTATTTTAGGGGTTCGATAATCGCTCGATTAATTGAGAACTTTTTGTTTTCGCGGATTCATCAAAGGAATCGTGTTTTCTTGTGCGTAGATCTAGATATATTTTCAATACAATTATACCCCTAACTGCTTTCATTTCGGGCAAAAAGTCATAATTTAAACACCCCATTCATTGCAAAAACCGAGTCAGTGCTTTACTGTATTTATAATAATATATGCCATACATTATTACATGCAGTGTATTTAGAATTGATAATGATATAGGTCGATTCCAGTACTGTTATGCACCTAGATGTTATAGACAATGTGATACTTGTGTTCGTACAGACCGTGATAAATCCCTTACGATGCCTTTGGATTTGTTACGATGTTAATGTAACAATAAAAGAGTATTTACATTATCATGTGTTGTTTTCAATTCATTACTATGATAACAAATGGTAAATTGGCATTAGAGGTAAAATAATACAGTAAAAATAACAACAGTTGAACAAAAGAGGTAAAACAATAGTTAAACCATATAGGTAACCATCTTCTTTATCATTCGGTAACTAAAAGAATCTGTTATCGACGGTGTGGCAACCAATTATACCGCACACGTATACAGACTCACTATTAATACATTTTTTTGTAATCGTGAATTTGAAGATGTTGATACTTGAAGTGGAAAGGATGTTCCGTTTCATTTTCATTATTGCTATTTTAGTGGTAATGCAATAATAAAATAGTGATAAAATTTTAAATTAGTAAAATATATTTAAAGTATAGTAGAATGCAAATTACCTCTTTACAATTACCGTACACTGTTGTTGATCTGCCGTTTCCAGTAGGTAGTTCAACTACAGTAATATTAGCAATGGAATGCTTCGGCAGTAATTAGTTGAACCAGAATCTGTCTTCTTCTTTTGTCGCCGACGCAATATATTGTACGCATATCATTTGGATTCGTTCTTTTTTCTGATCCTCCCGAAAGTGGACATATTTCATTTCTCCTTTATATTCAGGACTTATAACAGAACAAACGAATTTCTGATGATTTGCCAGTTTTTGGTTGAAGTCCCACCTGTAATATTGCATTCAAAATTGTTCATGTTCAGATATTGAATGCATTCACGTACGTGTGCAGGAACTAAACATAGCATAGTCAATAGCACCTTTGTCCGTTATCGGCCATGACCAACAACTCGGGCTTTCGGCCTCCGAGCTGATAATATTTTTTTTACCTTCATTACTGACAGTAAAGTTTACGGGGATACAAATCTAGCTTAACCCATAAGTTTCACAAACTGGCCTTGTTACATATGCAGGACGAAGAGTTACCAAGTTTGTTCGAGACCGATATCGACATTTATTGGAGGACAAAATGGTATTTTAATGAAATTTAATTTACTTCATCTGAATACTGCATACCAAGGGCAGTTCCTGGATACCTTTTTTCGCCGTATGGAGATTTCAAAATTACTTTTTTTTGTAAACTCATTTAAAACTTATCTGTAAAACAGTGACTAATGATAATTTGGCCTAACGTTCTATTAATATCTAAGGCCAAGGAAGGTTTGTAATGTGTTGTGGGTGTGTCGATGTCTGTACAAAGTTGCGTTATAGTCATGTTGTGTCTCCTTGTAAAAGTATGAATTTTGCATTTTTATAGTGTCTGACTTCCTTTAGTTCAATATGATATAGATATCTCATATATATATAAATAATATTGTGATAAATGATTACGCTGATATCCCCTTGTAACAGTATGAATTTTGCCTTTTTTATAGTGTCTGACTTCCTTTATGCTGAGACTTAGCAGGAGAAGAAAGTATCTCATTTATAGTAAGAAAATCAGGAAGAGAAAACATAAGATCCTGAATATTAAGTCGACTTTTATGATCAATGTAATGGGGCAGCAGCACCAGGTACAACTTCAACGCCCTATCTTCATGGCGAAAACTGATTTCTGATGTACAACGTTTCTACATGTGGTTCCAAAGCATCCACGATATATTCTGATATTCGGATAATGGCCTGTTGGGATAAATGGTATAACAGTCTGTAAACCCCAAAGTTTTACTAGTCTGGCTATTTAATTACTAGACCAAATTAAATATACAGCCGTTTTGCTTCAGCACTTCAGTCGTGATCAGTTTACAATTTGACTCAAATTACAGTCTGAAGGCATTTCTGAACGCAAATTCTCATAAATTGATGAATCCAGACTAAATAATCCCATACATATAATACACTTAAAATGTGTTGAAAAATGCAATTGACTACCGCTGTTGTAAGTATAATTTTTACCGATTTCAATCGGGTTGGGAGCCTTTAGTCCAATCAGACTAGTTCATTAAAATTAGCACTAGTCCAGCTGTACAATTACTAGTTGTGATCATCGAACTAGTGCGTAAAGTCGCAGACTGGTATGTTATCCGCACATAGGAATGGTAATGACAAGTCGACCTCCAAGATCACATTGGTGAAATACTTCATAACTGACTTCATCTAAATTACCAAATTGACAAAACTGTACCATTTTCCTTTGGCTATTTTACCGGATGGTACAATGCTAATGTGTAAAGTATGTTCAAGAAGTTTCAAGTGGCATAGCAAGTGAGTAAGCCAATAGCTCTGATATTCAAAATATAAACACTAAGAATATGTCATAATAAAAACAAAGTATTTATTAACTAAGATCTGTATAAGGCCTTTGTAAGGCAAATGTATGCACCAACATAAATCAAATAGAACTTTAATGCTTTTACAATGACACGTAGAACACATTTTCTCTGTTTATCATCACCATGGGATATTTATGTTGACATTATAATCTATATGTGTGAACTGACCCGTAGAATACATTATAAACTTTGAAATAATACTTAAATGAGATAACCTATATTAGTTGTATAGAATATCTCAGAAGTTCCCATTAAAAGATGAACATTTCTTTTTGTACTATCAGACAAAAAATTCAATTAATTCTAATGTAATGTATCATCCTTAAACTGATTGTCATATCCTAAATGATTCTTTATATCTCATACTATGTATGTGTAATCAATTCATGGCTGCCATGGCAAATATATTGCTTTATGATTTAAAGAAAATACAAATGACACAAAAACTAGATTTTGACAGTTCAAACACCAAATAATAATATTTGGTAATGAAAAAAAAATATCATTGTGCAATTTTCCCATGTTTTAGATAAATAGAAGTTATGAAATTTCGGAACTAAATTCTAAAACAGATGCTGTCTACATCAAACATCAAATCATATACATAACTTAAAAAAGACTTGAGAGAAAGTTTTGAGATTCTAATTTAGCTTCTCAATAATACAAGTTAAAGTGTCAAGCTGTTTTACTTAAAGTAACTACTATGAGATGATGAGGTTGTAGAATTAGTAATATCATTTAAAAACAAAGTGATAGGATTCCATGTTATCTCCCTTGATCAAATTGAATCCAGGTAAATCTCCCTTGAATGATCCAACTTAATACATGTAGATTTCAATAATGAAATCGAATCCAGGTAAATATCCCTTGATCCAACTGAATACATGCAAATTTCAATATCAAATTGAATCCAGGTAGATCTCTCTTGATTCAACTGATTACAGGTAGATTTCAATAATCAAACTGAATACAGAACACACAACATATATATCCCATACAGCTATCAACAAAATCTTGGAAAACATGTTCAAACAATTATTCACATACACATTCAAAATGATAATGATAATTACTAGTACATACTTGATGAAATAAGCAGTATATGTAAGTATTCACACAGCATTCTTAATCAGGTATATCTCAAGACTCAAAAAAAACCGTTTTTTATAAGCATGTATGTTGTGTATTCCTTTAGTACAGATCCATTATAAAGGATTTCACTTTTCATTTGGCCAGATTAAAATCCTTGCAATACACTTTTTTTTTCTTAAACAATACATCTCTTATTTCATAAAAAATCTGAACTGATTTTACTCAAAAAGGAAAATAATTAATTCTCAACTTGTTTTCTTATTTGACATTTTATAGACAGTGCTTCAATGACAATTCTTGGAATTAATTTGATTTGAAAAATACCATCCAATTCTGAAAAACGACTTTTGAATTACATTTTTTTCTTAAACAGAGAAATATGACTACTCCCACAATATACAAACATGTACCCTAAGCATTGCAGCACTATATAACAGTTGGACAAAAGGGTCCAAAAGCACTCATTTTACACACAACTTCCAGAGTTCCAGACATAAGTTATATAGCTCTCTCCCAAAAATAGGATTTTCAATTATATCATGAATCAAGTATTCTTGTATCAAGTTATACAAATGAAATACTTCTTTATCTTCTCAAGATTAAAAGATATTGACAATATACAATGCTCTACAATAACATACAATGCTTATGATTTTTTTATATTTTGACTGCTTAATGTAACTGTTAGATAATTATGATTCAACTTCTTCAAATTATTTTTATTTCTATAAAGAAATGTTTAGTACCAAATCACTTTACCAATTAATACATATTTCATTTTTCTCTTGATAATAGAATATGGATGCATATTAAAATTTCTTTTCAATGTCACAAAATTCACAAATTTAGCTAAATTTTATAAATAGATTTTATGATATTGACTCCAATAAAAAAGACATTACAAAACAGAAAATTTTTCAATCAACACCCTGGAAAGTTCATAAACATTCTAAATCAAGTTGAATAATAACCAACTAGCTGGAAGTCTGGAGAGTTACCTGATCACATCAGAAAACATATAAATACATACAATCTCAACCAAAAAACATGAATACAATGTAGTGGACCTGGGAATGGAAGGAGTATATATTTTTGTGCATTTTTTGAAAGACATTGAGCATTAACTCATTCCTTATTGTTCCTTTTGGCCACATGCATAATGTAGAAATTATTTCCGCAGAATGTGCTACGTGTGCTTCGAGGTAGACCTTGGGATAAACTCCGGGGCGTCCGGGTTGAGTTTACTACATGGTGATGGAGCCTGGAAATAAAAAAAGATTATTCCATGATTTGATTTTAATGTATGAGGAAATCAATTTACATGTAGCTAATCAATGAGATGGTTTGTCCTCTCTAGAGCTATACTACTGTACTACAAGTGGTTCATTAAATTAAGTTATTTATGGGGAAGTATCACATCTCTTACTCCAGAACAAGATTTCTACAAGTCCTCTTACAGGATTTTAATTCACTAAAATGTCCCTTACTGCCCATAAAATGATCTGAAATAATGCTTCTGCTAAACATGTCTTTGATTGTGACAACACATACATTAATGATACTCCCCTTGTGGCTATATATGAAGACTATTATTTCTGAGAGCTTAATAATTTCATGTTCTGACATTTCATATGAAAATTTATCAAAATAATCTTTTAAGTTTTAATTTTTACTCATCATTAAGGCTTGTATAAATACTTAGATGGAACTACTAACACTTGTTTCATAAAATATAAAATGAAATGTTTGCTTTGATTAATTTAGTGTCAAAGTTTAGATGGTATAAGAAAGCCAGAGTACCCAGTGAAACACCACTGACCCACAGGGACCTGGCATGAAAATTTTTAACTAATCGTATACATATATTATAGTATCAAGGGTATGAACTTGGCGGTCGAGAAAAAAGGACCAATTTTTTTTAAAACCATGATTATTTTAATAAATGGGTTCTATACAGCATTGACGGATATCTTACCTTAAGGAAAAATAATTTATCTTTCCATTGAGTGCTTGATGAACAAAATTGGCCAAGTATTGACGAAGTTATGGCTTGATGAATAGGGAAATTTACGAAAAATATGCTAGGTAGACATTTCCCTGTCCGGTCGAAATGTTGTCTCTGCAGCTCTAATGGGTACCTCAAAAACCAAGCCAAAATCACAAAATCTACGCTTGTGGTGGTAAACAGTACCCATAACTGTGTTCATCCACAATCGCCTTTGGAGGTGTCATGACCCGTACTTTGTAGAAACTCCATTTAAACATCATGTAGCTCACTTACTTTAACCGTCACCGCCATGTTCATTTTTCTCTAGGAACGCTTCTCGACTTTACATATCGTGACTACATTATGCAAATTACGTTATGTTGTGCTTGTCGGTAAACTCGAGAAGCGTTCCGAAGAACAAATGAACATGGCGGTGACGGTTAAAGTAAGTGAGCTACATGATGTTTAAATTGAATTTCTACAAAGTGAGCTACATGATGTTTAAATTGAATTTCTACAAAGTACGGGTCATGACACCTCCAAAGGAGATTGTGGATGAACAAGGTTATGGGTAATGTTTACCACCACAAGCGTAGATTTTGTGATTTTGGCTTGGTTTTTGAGGTGCCCATTAGAGCCGAGATGACATTTCGACCGGACAGGGAAATGTCTACCCAGCATATTTTTCGTAAATTTCCCTATTCATCAAGCCATAGCTTCATCAATACTTCTCCAATTTTGTTCATCAAGCACTCATTGGAAAGATAAATTATTTCTCTTTAAAGTAAGATATCCGTCAATGTTGTGTAGAACCCATTAATTAAAATAATCACGGTTTTAAAAAAATAGGTCCGTTTTTCTCGACCGCAGAGTTCATACCCTTGATACTATAATATATATATAAATGTATACTGTAAGTTTTAAAAAGTCGTGCCAGGTCCCTGTGCACTGACCAGTGATCTTAACTACTCAACCACTGCTGCCCCCATATGAATTTATTTGAGATTGGCTACATATATATATATATATTCACCTTCTGGTTAAGAAGATTATTGGTGTAGTTACTCAGCGCAGTCATGGCTTCCTCTACAGAGTTAAAATATATCCATTCTGCTTCTTCCTCTGCTAGCATTTCCTCAAAACAAGCATCCATGAAAGCCTCCTCCCAGAATTCCTCCTCTACCTGTAATGTAGACATCAATCATTGACTATGTGGATTTAGTTCACAGATAAAAATCAAATGTGGAAGACAACAATTGTTACTAAATTAGAAGATTCAAAACAAAAATTGTAAAAATATGGATCAAGCTTCCTGAAAATGTTATATCAAATATAAACAATTCAAAAATTTCCTAGATAAACACTTGGAGAAAAGGGAACTCCTTTAGAACTTCATTTTCATGTATATTGTTATTATTGTTTTCAAGTCCGGTGAAGAGGATCTCAACATTTGTATAGAGATCCTATATTGCTAATAAACTTATATTAATTTATTCAGTGTAGCAGTGTAATTGAATGGATGCATCATCGGAGAACAGGTAGCTCTGTCAGTAAAGTATCCGTCTTGTAGTCAAGTAGTCGTGGGTTCATGCTCCAGTCTGGTCGCTACAATTTCTCTCGTCTAAATATACATAAAATACAGAATTTATTAGGTGTACGAACCTGTTTATCAAACTCATCTAACTCTTCTCCCATCCACACATACTCAGAGAAGTCCACCTCTTGATGGATTCCTGGCGCTTCCTCGTGGAGTTGGTCCATACTTTGTTGTAAGTAGGGTGGAAGTTTCATATTCATGATTCCAGTTCTACAAATAAGTAACAAACAATTGAACTACACCGAGAAAACTGCATATAACCTAGTAATATACCACGTATATAAAGCTGCCAATTTAAAACTTGTCCATGACCATGGAAATCTTCAGTTCAATATAATATAGATATCTCATACATATATATAATATTGTGATAAATGATTACGCTGATGTCACTCAGCATTGTGATTTCAATGAGCAGTTTCGAGTTTGCTGATATCAGTCTATTTATACATAAAAGCTGTTGTAATCCTATTCATTCTCGACATTCTGCTATCAATGATTCCTATCCTTCTAATAACCACTCCTTGACTTATGTCATATCAAAATAGAAAGTAGTTTAAAAGGTATTCTAATGAATGTATATCAAAAGTACCAAATACGTATACGTAGCGTATGGTTTGTTGGATTTGAAGTTGAACTTCCCTTTTTTATAATTGTCAAAGAAAATAATAAGTAATAAGTCTGTGATTGACAGGTCATGCAGGTTTTTTTTTTTCATTTAATGCTTTCAGTTTTGCTATGATATAGTCCAAGGGTCACATAATGACAGTGATAGTAACCCCTGGAATATTGAGGATGAATTCTGAACATTATGAAACGTTAGTAGGCCTTGAACTGGCAAGCATTACATTGGGTCATTTTTTTTAAATAGCGATTCGGATTCCCTAATTTCTTTTTGAATCATCTGAATATAATTTCGAGATCTCACTCTATAATAACATGATTTGATATTAATTGGGCCTATTTCAAATAGTCTCATTTGATAATTCAATATGTTGTAGGATAAATGCTGTGCTGATGTCACTGCGTTGTGATTTCAATAATAGGCCAAAAGCTGTTGCAATCCTGTTATAAAACATTAAGAATTAAAAATTCCAAATTGCGTTAACCCTTTAAATAGCCTAGTTGAACTATTAAAAAAGCCCAAATTTTAAAAGCCACAACATTTAAAGGTGATTCGACAATTTCTTTTTAAACAATCTGAAATTGTGATTCCTGATCGATTTTAGCTGTGACATTTTCCCCGACATCTATATTTAGACATACGATTTTTCATAATTGTTAATTTTAGGACAATTTCAAATATGTTTAGGCCTACTTTATACATATCTAGAATACATCAATATATTTCTTTTGAAGTTGAGAAATATGAGAGCCGTGTGTACTGCTGTCAATTCATCATCTGACAATATACTAGGCTAAACACAAGTTTTTAAATCGAGTCTAAAATTTGACCTAAATTCAGCATACGCACACGTAAACAAACTGTGGCCTCGATCGATAATTTTGATAGCCCATATTTTGTCAGTGACAGGTACATTGAAAGACGTTTGCAAATAGCAAAAATAAATGCTTATGCAGTAGATCCACAGAGTGTGCTCACCTGAGGTGCTTTCGTTTTTAACTCTGTCACCGTTTCTCCTTTGTTTTGGTCTTCAGCTTGGCAGGTACTTGTTTGTAAATAAACTTTTTACTCCTTTATCGACGTCCGATATAAAATATAGTCCTTCAACAGTTACAGCTGTTGTGAAATACGTAGTGAATGGATATCAATGATGAGGATGCCAGTTTAGCTAGATTTATATAAGATATATTCTGTAATGAATCTGCATGAAATAATTTATAAATAACTAATCCAAAACAAAGGTTCATGTCCTTGGCGTAGTGATATGCTCAGCATTAACAGTGCTCGAAAATCGGGTGATTCCGGTCACCGAGCACTCCTCACGGAGTCATAGGTGTAAGGGAAATAACTCTGATATATGTTCTAGATCAGAGTCTTAGAAAGTATTGTCAGCCTTATACTATACACTGCAAATACAAAAGATAATTTCTTTTTTATCGAACCTGTCATAGATTACGTAAGCGTATTAGGCTCACATAAAAAAAAACATTTTTCAGGATAACGAAAATGTACGGAAGCATTAGTAGCGGCCGCCAGATAAATTAAGTTGCAACACGGGAGACAACTCTAACGATCATGGTCCACACTTTTTTTTACTTTAGATTGACAGATTTGTTTCGGGATGCAATTAATATTTTTTCACATGTTTCACTTGAAGTAAAATTAGAAGCTGAAACTTTTCAATGGTGGTAATGGTGTAAAGTAAGTATCTTTTGTAACTGAAGAAAAATACTAAATTGTTTGCTCCTGTTTTTGATAGTGAAAAAATACCATTTGTCAGCGGTGGAGCATCTTTAACCAAGAGAGAGATGTAAAGAAAAATATATCGGTTTTTATTATGGCATTTTGTCATTTTATAAAGATGTGTAGATCGTTTTGTGTGAAAGAAGGGGGGAAATACATGATAAATGTATGTAATATATGATACAGAAGGCTACATTATATGCTACACGTTATATAGTGTATTTCGTTATCAAATAAAATACATTTACATACAGCTTACCTACTCTCAAATCCACACTCCATGAATATATAATCCAACACAAACGAAAACAAACAAACACACAAGAAATAAATTGCAAAGAACATTTTAAGAGAAAATGTTGTTCCTGATGGATCAGCAAACCAGAGATCATAATAGATCTCTGGCGGCAGCACTTTTGTACTGCCTAAAGTTCAGTACCGATCCATATTTATAAAGAATAAATAATACTTTTTCAATCTGTTATGCTGGATCTTGAAATCCACAGGCTTAGTGAATTTTTATTTATACAGAAACATATTCAAATGGATAATTATATGACCATCATTTTTCGAATTCGTCTCTTTTTAGATCACATTATGAAAATTTAATATTCCCGAGGTTTGATAAATTAGTAAGCTGTTAAAACGGAGATAAGATCTCTAGTTAAAAGTTTTTACACAAGTTACACCTGGCTTAATACCAGAAACATATACAACATATATATATGTTACCGCTAAACTACCTATGTATTTAGCCTGATTTCAGTTATAATATTTCCTATTTTATATATAATTAAATCGTCATCATAACTGTATACTACGGTGGCTGGGAGCGGACATGAAATAAATAAAATTATTGCGTGGGAACGAAATATTATTGCGTGGGAACGAAATACTATTGCGTGGGAACGAAATATTATTGCGTGGGAACGAAATATTATTGCGTGTGAACGAAATACTATTGCGTGCGAACGAAATATTATTGCGTTCAAACGAAATATTATTGCGTTCAAACGAAATATTATTGCTTGGGAACGAAATACTATTGCGTGCGAACGAAATATTATTGCGTGGGAACGAAATATTATTGCGTTCGAACGAAATATTATTGCGTGGGAACGAAATATTATTGCGTGCGAACGAAATAATTATTGCGTGCGAACGAAATAATTATTGCGTGCGAACGAAATAACTATTGAACTCATTATCATACATGGATGATATGACAGTAATCATGCCTCCGTATAGTAATATGATTAAGATATGGCCTACAACTTATGAAACGGCACCTTATCTAAAAAAGATGTTTTCCTTATTTTTAACAATTTGAAGTTTTGTTTATTGTATTATACTTTATATATTTAATGAAATACACGTACCTATGATGGCGTACAGGGGACACTATACATGTCTATAATTGTATCTATCTTGTACGCACAGCATAGTATCTTGTACATATGAACAACTTAGTTTATAAACTTGTACGTACAGGATACTACGTTGTGCGTGCAAATGTACAATATCATAATTTGTACGTACAAGATACTGTAATAATTTGTAAGATATGAAGTTGTACGTACAAGATAATAATTTGTAGGTACAAGATACTAGGTTGTACGTACATGATACAACGATGTACGTACAGACGTACAAGATAAGTGTTTGTGCATACGTACGTACAAATGTACACGATACTGTAACAATAGATACTAAAAAGATACTAAGTTAAACGTACAAGATAATAATTTGTATGGACATGATAAATAAAACTATATATTGGTCCTAACACGCTGCCGTAAATAAAAGCATTATATGTGCTTTTATATTACTGTGTATATGACTTTAATACATTTCCATTTGAATGTGTGTAATTGTGTTACAACGAACGTTGTTATGTATCAATAATTAGTCAACTATTTTAACAAGAGCTGTTGGAGAACAGCAAAGCTCGCCTATTCAGAAGAAGTTGATGTTCAAGTATTTACCATTTAAACATGGAAATATGACAAATTAACAGACTCAAAAAACCCCTAAAGGGCCCCACGCAATAATATTTCGTTCGAACGCAATAGTATTTCGTTCCCACGCAATAATATTTCGTTCGAACGCAATAATTTTATTTATTTCATGTCCGCTCCTAGCCACCGTAGTATACTGTATATATATTTGTAAAAATTTTCCTAACCCCATTTCAGGAATATATGTCCACCTTTGTGCTGTAACCTCACTACCAAACACCTCACTGCCGTTGTCTTCGTGACGTCACATCCGGTTATTCCCCAAATAAGCAGTCGACATACACACCGGGGCCAATCGTACAGTGGAAACGCTTCTTTTACATAGAAAAATGACGTCTAGGGGAGCGTACGTGATAAATATTTGCTCGATGTTCAACTCACGGAATAGAATCCAACAATTACAAGTTGCCCACGGAATAGTAGAGTGTTTCACCTAATTGTATTGGACTTTGTCCTGTATTTCGCGCACAGTATATATACAGGTATGTCATATCATGTTTGAAAAATGTGATTTTTGTTATATATTGAAACAGATATATATCAAAACGAGAATCAAAGATAAAACTTGATTCAGTAGATATCATCATCACAGATTTCAATGATTAGGTAACTTTATTTGTTGAATTTTACTGTTATAACTATAATTTTTCGCGACAATCTCGAAGTAACACGAGAGTTGTTAAACCAAATGTCAACAATTTTTTTCATAAACAAAACATGCGGTCGACCTCAGCAGACTGGATCTACAAAGAAAATAATGCTTGCACATTACAATATTTGATACACACAATATTGAATTACGGCAATGTGTGAATTAGATGTTTCAAATACTCGCTCTGTGGACATATACCAGCACGATTTGCTCATATTAGCCAGAAGGAAAACGTAAACAAACACATGTGCGCTTACGCTAGGTACCTGGATCACCACGTGCAGGACGTGTAGACATAAGTCACGTGGTACGATTCGGAATGCCGACAAAAGCCGAAGGTACTGAACATGGCGGTGATTGAAGGCGCTGTATTCAAAACCAGGAATATATGATCCCTAGATTTCGGCGCTCTTATAGGCCGACATATTCTTTTGGGGAGCTTAATCAATAAGTTACATGTGCATGTTCAAATATCAAATGTTTAAGCAATGTATCGTTACAGTGAAAATAACCAGAAATACAACTTTAACCTAAAGGAGACAACGAGTCATGGAACGCCATTTAACCTGAGATAGGGAGGCGCGGAGAGTGACTGTACGGATTCTTTATCCGTGGTTTCATGGAATATCGGGAAAGGTCTTTGCAGAAAGTTGAATGACAGTGACTTTTTAGAAACCATTAAAAATAACGATATTGTGTGCATTAGTAAATGTTGGATTTCAGAAGAAGATGTAATAGAAAGTCCTGGTTACTCTAGTTTTTCATTTCCTAGGAAAATCGGAAGGGGAGGGGGCAAAGTTATTTTTTTCAAACATAATTTATATAATAACATTAGAGTTGTACATAACATTAACGATTCAACAAGGACATAGTCATTCACATCCCCCGCCAATGGAGAGCTAAATCAATTAATGCATTAATTTTATATGCTAGTAAGAGTATAGGGAAAGCATTTTAAAACCCAACTGCAATTGAAGAATATATACAAAACATATTTATGTTTTTTTTTAACAAATTGAAACCAACTTTGAAAACATTTGCTTCTTTGAAAAATACCAGAATTGATCTTAGCTTTAACAAAGTTCAGCAGCTAACAGTGCGATTTTTGATTTGTTATAGACAGCGACGAGTTACATAGGAATTAAGTGAATGTTCTTAGTAATTGAGTTTGATACATCTGAGTTTTACTGCATGCATATTAAATAAAAAGTAAAGCATAATACAAAATTAAAAGTCCTATATAAAATGTGTCTATGACGTTTCATGGAAATATCTCTGCTGGTTTTAGAGTTGTGCTCCGGAAACGATTCTTACACCAAAATCTGCCATTTTCAGCAATGTTTTCATGGTTACAGAAAAAAGTACAAAAAGTGAAAACCTTAAAATAGCAAAAGGCACTACTAGACCATAAGACTAATGTGCCTATGGAGTTCCGTGCATATATCTCAACCGGTTTTCCAGTTATGCTGCGGAAACGAACCTGGTACAAAAATATGATATTTTCAGCAATGTTTCCATGGTTACGGAAAAAGTGCAAAAAATGAAAACCTAAAAATAGCAAAAGGCACTACTAGACCATAAGACCAATGTGTCTATGAAGTTTCGTGGAAATATCTCTTCTGGTTTTAGAGTTATGCTCCGGAACGAACCTGGTACAAAAATATGATATTTTCAGCAATGTTTCCATGGTTACGGAAAAAATGCAAAGAATGAAAACCTAAAAATAGCAAAAGGCACTACTAGACCATAAGACCAATGTGTGTATGAAGTTTCGTGGAAATATCTCTACTAGTTTTAGAGTTATGCTCCGGAAACCATTCGTACGGACAGACGGACGGAGGGAACCCATTTGTATATCCCCCGCCAACTTCGTTGGGCGGTGGATAATAATAGTTCTGAAATACACCAAACAAAATTGTACAATTCATTTCATTTATTTGTTACTTTCCCCTGGAAAATAGTGTATTCTATACATCTAATAATACTGACTTGTTTCAGAGTTTAGAGGAAACACTTGTCAAATATAATAATGAAGGTTCGGTATACGTGCTTGGAGATCTTAATTCGAGAACAGGTGTTAGACAGGATTTTATTGAGAATAAAATACCAAATAATGATCTACTAGATAAATTAGAAAGTTTTAACTACAACAGCGATGTAAACTTAGAGATTAGAAGTAATATGGATGAATGTGTGAACTCATTTGGTAGAAGACTCTTATCGTTGTGTAAAGCTAGTGGTTTACGTATTGTCAATGGCCGTCACGAAGGTGACAGAGATGGAAGTTTCGCTTTCTACAGTAAAAATGGAAAAAGTACTATTGATTATTTATTGACATCTATTGAAAACTTTAATGATATTAGCATGTTTAAGTCTGGAAATTTTTTAACGATTTAGATCATGCACCTAACACTTTTAGAATACGAATGAATTATAAACATGAACCTTTGTCTACAAATACACGATCTAGAAGTAAGGAAAGAGCTGAGTGTGAGTCTGTTAAATGGAAAAATGATAATATTAACAGCATTCGAAAAAGCCTGAGTGATAATTCAAGTAATTTGATGAATATAAGTAACAGAATAGTTAGTTCCCAAATAGATGTAAATGGTGATTTTTGTCAAATTATTGATGCTTGTGTTATACCTTATTGTGAAGTTCGTAAAGGGTTCTGTCCCCTGGCCGAGACACACCAAAGTCTATAAAAGTGGTAGTTTCTGCTGCTGCTTAGCGCTCAGTATACAGGGAGTGGGACGACTGGTTCGCCCGTTGTCAGTATAATGTGACCGGGTGGGGTGTGTTGCTTGGTGTCTTCGGCGGCATGCTTCAGTGATATAGCACTATAAAAAGGGCAACAGTTCCACTATACAAGAAGACACAACATGAATATACCGCAGTCTCCCAAAACACGCACCTCGCACAACATACACGCAACACAACGCATACATGGGAGGCCGTCCTTACATGACCATAGCTGTTAATAGGACGTTAATTAATCAAACAAACAAAGTATTCGAAGTGTAATATGTCTGAGCAAATTAGAGCTCAAAGGTGTCATGATAAACCATGGTTTACAAATGAATGTAAGAAAGGCATTGACAAATTTTAATTAAGTTAAGTCAGAAGTTAATCATCAAATACTTGAATATAAAATATAAATATATCAAAAAAAAAAAAAAATACAAAAGATATGAAAATAAATTGAAAAGACAATACAAGAGACATGAAGGGGATATGTTAGGTCTGATTCGAAAAAAATAATCCGAAACAATTCTTTAAATATTTCTTGAAACAAAAAGCTAAAGTATCAGTCAGAATTAAAGAGTGATGATTTTTATACACACTTCAAAAACTTGAATAATAAGGAGTTTGACAATGCCTACATTTCGAGTAATGGAGAGCCTATTTTTGAAGAGTTAGACATGCAGATAAGCACCGATGAAGTGTTAGCTGCCATACAAAATCTGAAAAGGGGCAAAAGCTGTAGCAAAGATAACATTTTGAATGAGGTTTTTATAGACTGTTCGAATGAACTACTGTGTATTACTAATGTTTTTAATAATATATTCAAGTCTGGGTTTTTTTCCAGAGTCATGGTCAAAAGGTTGTGTAGTACCAATTTACAAAAATGGTGATATCAATGAGCTAAATAAATATAGGGGCTGACAATAGTTAGTCGTATGGGTAAATTATTCACATCGATACTTAAAGATGCTCCACCGCCGACATCGCTTAAATGATATTCATCATTTGAACAATTAGGGTGTTTAATCGTGTATATATATGTCTAATTAACACAAAAAATAATATAAAGTAATTGATTTTACCTTTGGTGCATGCGCAATCAGTCATTCATTCTATATAGGATATAGTGCCATGGATTTTTTTCGGGATGCAAATAATTATTTTTTATATTTTTAACTTAAAAGTAAAATTAGAAGCTCAAACTTTTCATTGATGGTAATGGTGTAAAGTAAGTAACTTTTGTAACTGAAGAAAAATACTTAATAGTCTGTTCCTGTTTTTGATAGAGAAAAAATACCTTTTGTCAGCGGTGGAGCATCTTTAACAAAAGACTGATGAATTGGGATCAGAAGTTTAATGTAATAACAGATGCCCAATTTGGTTTTAAGCCTGGATGTTCCACAATTGATGCAATTTTTGTTTTACAAACATTGATAAACAAAACTTTAAAAAGTAAAAAAAACAACAACTATATTGCTGCTTTATAGTTTATAAGAAAGCATTTGATCTAATTGATAGAAGTATTTTATGGACTAAACTTATAAATCATGGAATAGATGGAAACATGCTAAAAGCCATTCAATCACTTTACCAAAATGTGAAATCTTGTATCGAATATAATGGATTTTTGTCTGAATATTACAGAAACATGATCGATCTATTCCAAGGCGAAATATTGTCACCGATTTTGTACAGTTTATATGTCAATTATTGTGAAATGTGTTTTATTAGAGAGAACTGTCCATCAGTAGAAATTGGTTTGATTAACCTGTTTTTTTTATTATGTATGCAGATGGTACAGTTCTACTCGATGAGTCTCCCAAATCTCTGCAAGAAATGATTTATACGTTATATAAATATAATAACGATTGTAAGTTGACTCTTAATGTTGATAAGACAAAAATAATGATTTTCAGAAACGGGGGTAGACAGAGGGAATGAATATTGGACTTACAATAATATTAACGTTGATGTAGTCGACGAATTCAATTTTCTTGGTATGTTATTTAATTAAAAGGTAAATTTAAGAAAACTCAAATTCATGTTGCAAATCAAGGAAGAAAAGCTTATTTTTCCAAATGTAGTAAGTTGAAAAATCATGCATTTAATATTTCGACTCAGTGTTCTATTTTTGATACATATATTAATAGTTTACTGGGATATGCAAGCTAAAATACATGTCGTCACGCAGGCGATTTAAGTGAAAATTTTGAAGTAAAATAAGGTGAAATTTCACCTCTCTGCAAAGTATAAGAAATGTATTGTTTCAAAACAGGTGACAAATTGGTCATTTCTTAAAATCTGTGAATAAAAATTCTATAAACAATAGGAGTCTTATTTTTTTGACGTTACGGTATTTTCTATATTGCTACTTGCTACAAATTGAGACAATTAGTTTTTGAAAATCACAAAAGCTCTTGGATTAATATTGAAACAAGACTTCAACGAGACTGAAACCTCACCAGAACAGGTCCGTACCAGATAAGATCACTTTTATAATAACGGTCTCCCATGTGTAAATGTCTGTTTTTACTGTATGAGAGACCGTGGTCTATTCGTGTTGTGTAGTAGTGAAATGATTGTCCTATTTATAGCGATATGTCACTGAAGCTTGTCTTTAGATATGAACGTGTACACTGTGATCAGTACTAATTCGGTGAATGCTTTGAAAAGTTCACTAAACTTCACCTGAAAATGTACCAAAATTTACCCGTTTTGAAATTCTTAATTTTTTTTACTATTACAACCAACCGAGTAAAAATAGCATGATTATCAAAGTACTTGTCAGTAATTGATTACTTCAATATGATCAGAGCCATTTAAACTAAAATATCACAAAGCAATCAGGACTGTTCATGGTTTTTGAGAGTAGTTGATAATGTAGTTGTCGTTATTCACAAAGAAATTAAATTTCATACGGTTTATATCAATAACGCCATGTATTACCAATAGAGAGGCTTTCAGTGACATTTAACGACTTGATGACAATTGTCCTACACAGGTAAGCATGGTCAACTCTCTGTCCTTTCGACAGACAGGTAAGTTATTATTTATTTTCAATTTTATTTGACATTTCGCCGTTAATTAGGTAGAATACTAGTACGTTTATAACATCACTTTCTATTTTACTTGAGCTTGAAAAAAAAATTGGGAATAAAATTCATTTTATTAAATGTCACAAAAGAATGAAAGCTGACAAGATTTCGGCTGTGCTTATATTTGAAATACACGTATTCATCTAACTTAGCAAAACACAGTTTATTTTAGGACACCAAAGGAATCGATGTGCATAATAAAAATTTGACTCGGTTCTTTGACAGGTGGGTAATACCGGAAAAGCTTTGTGACAACGTTAAGTGTCACTGGATAGAGATCGTGTGTCGGGGTTAGACGTAAGTACAGTAAATAACATCCCCACACAGTGATACTATCAAACCTGTAGTTTTGGAGAGTCAATGGAGATCATAGGAAAATCAAAGAATCTGTAACCCATTGCACAGGTGAGTGGACATCCGAAATATTTCTATAATTTTATCACCAGCCACACATTACAGAATAACATGTGGGTGAAAAAATATTAAGCAATTGCACAGATCTAACATTTTGATTTATAATCTTTTGTTTTTAATAAGTAGTTGCAATTGTTGGATCTGTCACACATATATACAAATATGCATATGACATTTTACTCTATAGGAAACTATTTAATATGTCATTCTAAACGATACAAAATCAACAGCACGATGGTGAACGTTAGATATTAAATGGAGTTTTCCATTCACCATGAAAATGCTCGTGTGTATTCAACTCTTTCTATAGGATCTCTATCGATGGATTTTTATATATACTTCACCATTGACTTGTCCTTTTAGAGGTTTCTCTATTCACCAGTGTTTGACGTATTACATATACTTTTGGTACGCTGAATGCCAAAACATATTCACAGAGTGAGGTAGAGGGTAAAATGCCCAACATTTTACACATGAATGTGTGACGTCATGTCACCAAGGTTAACAGACACAAGGATTTATATTATATACATCTAGTAAGATGGCGTTATATCTTTTATGTCTGTTCAGGCGACATTCTTGAAGGGGAGGGAATTACTAATGGCAGTTTAGAGAACGTCTTTTCCGAGGCTTCAAGTAAGTATTCGCACTAGTCCGAAAAATAAAACAAAACTGTACGTACTTTAAAAAGAAAATCTTAAAAACAATAATATAAGGATGTAAAGCTGAACAATTACATGTATGCTACGTACATAGTTGATAGAAACTCAAGTACGTTTATCGCCTAAAATAATTAGTGATCTTACACTTTACAATAACGTTACCTGTTAATTTTGTATGTCCTTATTGTTCATATGTTATCACTTACTTGTACCGTTCAAGGTTAATATACTGTCAATTACAAAATTTTGTGTAAACTATATATAGAAACCAATGTTGCGTTTACTGGATTGTAGTAAGAGTTTTCTCCCATTGTCCATTTTGATGTGTGTCTTTGCTAACCTCAACATATAGTAACTTTAACATTTAGGTAATATATTGTTTGTTTGATTAATAAACGTTCTATTAACAGCCAGTGTCATGTAAGGACGGTCTCCCACGCATGTTTGCGATGTGTCGCACCACCTCGCTTTTGGCATTCAGTGGAACGCTCGCCCCTGTGAGGAAGGCTCTGCATGGGTTCTGTCCCCTGGCCGAAACACAACATAGTGTACAAATGTGGCAGTTTTTACTCCTGCTTAGCGTTCAGCATACCGGGAGTGGGACGACTGGTTTGCCCGTTGTCAGTATAATGTGACCGGGTGAGATGTGTTGCTTGGTGTCATCGGCGGCCTACTTCAGTGATATAGCACTATAAAAATAGCAAGTTCCACTATACAAGACCGAGTCATATAGCCCAATAAAAATAGCAACAGTTCCACTATTCAAGAAGACACAACACGAATATACCGCAGCCTTCCAAAACACAAACTTCGCACTTCACACACCACATACACGGGAGGACGTCACTAAATGACCCTGGATTTATAGTGATATCTCACTGAATCATGCCACTGAACAAACAACACACCTTACCTGATCACATCATACTGATGACGGACAAACCAGTAGCCACACTACATTTATTCTGAACGCTAATCTTTGGTATGGTTTATTATGTTTACGTCCTATTAACAGCCAGGCGCAGCAAGACCAGAAACTACCAAACTTTATACTATGGTGTGTCTCGGCCATTAGACAAGAACCCACAACAGAAGACCAAAAGTGATACGGTGTAGAGAGAGACAGAAATAGAGCAAAATAATATTCTTAAGGAAGGGTATCACTTTGGGCCGTTTCACAAACCCAATATTTACAGGCAAAAACTGCAAAAAATGTTATTTCTATTCCAATATTTCTTTAATTAGGACTTAAACTATGAAATTGTGAATTCACCATTTGACCTCTGAAATTACCATGAGCGCAGAAAAAAATCGAATATTCTGAATAGCATTAAATATGCAAAATATTGTGCTTATCACTGAGTGGCCGTAAAATGGCTCAAAGTGATACCCTCTTTTAGTCGCCTTTTATAGTCATGCATATAGGGGAAGCAGGTACATGTCAAACGCCCCTAACTGCAGGGCAGTAATTAGGGTAATTCATGCATGATGCTAATTATACGTTGAAGCTGACGTATCTTACGTACTTTATAAGATATTATCTAAACCATCCTTTAAATTAGAAGGATACCCATAAACTATCCCAACATAAGTATTACTTGCGGTAACTTATGTACGATTTTGCCAAAAATATATCGCTTTTTGGGATAACGTATATGTTATATGGTAATGACTTCTTATAAACGAATGTTTGATTGCCATATTTTAGAAAGGAGGGCAATGTGGTAAGAGAATCAAGCTATGTAAGCACCCCACCTGTAGCGTCATGGCTTCTATAAATACTTCAAACCTGGACGAGGTATTCCAGTATTTGAAGGAGAACAAACCAATTACCACAGACCTAATCAAGAAGTCTTCCGCTGATTATGAAAACATAAAGGTAAGTTTCCCAATCACACTAACTATCGCAAGTGACAAAATGAGAAAAATAGGAATAACGATGGTAATACCAATTATTTATGTGGTTCATTCCCCGAACACCAACTCTGGTAAATACAAAGGGTGTTATGATATGCAAAATATTTCTAGCAAATTTAACCAACATGCAGCAGCTGTGATGCTGAGTCGGCGTATGTGATCAAGTCTATGGTTCCAGTCTCTGTCGATGTTTACATACTTCTTCTTGCGGGGTTAGGTTGGAGCTCCAGCATCTTTCTGTATCCGGCTGATGTCGTTCATGTTCTGCATGTCTTTGTGAACATCTGTATGATGGTGCGTGGACCAGAGATAGTCAGAGATATTCCGATACGTTTTTATATTCAAATTTTCCGAGAAAACAAGCGTATCGGAATATCTCTGACTAAACCCATTGAATTACACTGCAGGGGAAGTCACTCTAATCGTTCTTTATTAGGACTTTGCTTGATGTCACAAGTCAGAAAGCGCCGGTAATTTTGGATTAGAATATTGCGTTCGACTATATAGATATCGTTTATATGCATTTGCATGGTATGTGTGTGATTATGGATTATCGGAGGACTGATGCGTGACTATGACTCTAGGAAAAAAGGTATACTATTGTAAAAAAATTAACTTTATCGAGGTGGGGGTAAAAATTCCAATATGGCGACTGTCGTCCCTTTCTCTGTTTCATAGTAAATATCCCGATTTTTTAATAATTTTACAAATCTCGTATTTTTCGAAAAAAAATCACATGACTGTCATATATACTCATCAGTCCATCCACCAAATACAAAAAAATGTATGACAACATCCATTTTCATTGAGTTGGCCCCCTGTGGGGCAGGTGTGTTGAGAGGGAGGTTGAACAGCCGGAAGTAGAGCAGTGACTTAATTATCTACTGTTAATGAGGATGACTGGGTTATCTTCTCGTAATGAGGGTGACTGTGTTGAGAGGTAGGCTGAACAGCCGGAAATAGAGCATCTCCAAAAAGTCCTGTTTCTAATAAATAATTACATTTATAAAGCTGAAAAATAGCACAAAAATGTATAGACTCAGACAAAGCCTACAAATACAAAGATAAGTTGATAATTCGAGTACATTGTTGACCATTCAAATATCAGAGCAAATGTGATTTTTTTCTGCAATATGCCACTGTTTTATACACCATTCTAAAACAGCTTGGCAATAATTCACAGCTAATGATTTACTGATCACCTATCAGATGAGTTGATTAACCAGAGATTTACCTGTGATCAGAACAATTCTGCGATAGACTATAATTTCCTATCATCACACCTTAATCCCCATGTAAACACCCTACCCTACCCAGAGTTGGTGTTCGGGGAAGACCCCACTTATGTATATGTGTTGTCTACATTATATTCTGAAATGTATACCTTGTGATCTGTTTCATACACCAATGATGTTTATCTTATTAAAATTTCCAGTGCGAAACATGAAACTAATGCAGATTCCAGTACAGTTAAGAGAATGTAAACACTTTAGCTAATATTGTCACGTATTCTATGAGAAACCCTTCCTCTCTAGACAAACGTATTCACTAATATCTAAATAGCAATGTCCTTATATCTAACACTTTCAGGTAGCATTGAAACAGGCACAAGATGATAAACATAGGAGCCATAAACCAGGGGATCTGTACAAGTGTCCCAAATGTAAGAAGGATATCCCCTACCCCACCGTTCCATTCACCGACGACAAGGAGACAATCGATCGTCTTACACAGGAATTAGGTATTCAGATCTCTTAGACTCTTTTGCTTCAATATGTCGCTTAGTCTTTCACAATGTATTTAGATTGTAACTGAAAACGAGAAAATTTAATTTTTGTGATTTAAAAATTTACAAGGGTACATTGATAATTTAACCATTTCTTAAATATTTCGAGGATCAAGTTTTCGCGATACCAATGGCCCGCGAACTAGCGAAAAAAACTTTTGTGATGACTAACTTTTTTTGTCTGATATAGATTTTTGGAATAAGGAATTCATACCAATAAAATAATATGGTGATGTGCTTGCTTTGAGCTTTTATTAATCATTTTATTAATTTTATTAATCCGGAATTTCAATGTTTTGAGCATACAGCCATACACACACGACAAACTAAAGCAATAATTTACAAATAAATTGACTGATAAGTTTGAGTATTCGCAAAATTGACAAAACCTGTGTATTTATTAATAATGTCAGACAATCAACCCATTGTTTTTGTTCAGAATAGCTGTATATGTTACCCCTACCCTGAAATTTTGAAGATGAAAATAAGTTTTTACGATTTTTTGCAGATTCAATTCTTTATAGAAAATAGTTCTGTCCACTATCTTTTTCTAAAGAATTTGCAGCTTGAAAGAAAAAAAGTTGCTGCTTGTAAAACGATCATAAAAATAGGGGATCAGTGTGCTTGAACTTTAGTCCGGATATTAAATATGTTATTTTTCAGCATTTCCTGCTTAAAATTAAAATCACTTTATCTTTATCTTTGCTATAATGTAAAATCATTAGGTTAAGATCCCATCACACTCTAAATTATTTTCATCTCGGTGAACCTTAAACAAGAATCACAGCAAAAAATAACTTGCTATAGCTTAAAATGTTGTCGCACCGGCGAGTAAAGTAAATATATTGAAGTTAAAAACTAGTGAAATTTCACCTCTCTACAAAGTGTAATAGAAAATATAAGAAATGCACCTATTCAAATTGGTCGCCGAATTAGTCATTTCTTTAAAATGGTGTACAACAAATTCTACATGCAATAGAAGTCTAATTTTGACGTCTTTTATATATTGTAACTTGCTACAAATTGAGACAATTAGTTTTTGAAAATAACAAAAACTCTTTGATTAATGTTGAAACGAGACTTCAACGAGACTGAAACCTCACCAGAGCAGATCCTGAAAACGTTAAATAATGTTTATATACATGTATTCTTGTCTAATTACTGCAATTCCTATCCAAGGAAGATTGTATTTTTTGTTTAACGAATAATATCTAAATCTGTGCTTCATTATTCTGCTACTTTCGATGCTTAATGCATGCCATCACGTTTAGGTAATTGATTTTTAACATATTAAATTGTCCTTTTACAATTTGAAAAACGCGAGTACCGCATTAAATAAAATTCTCGGACCATCGATCAATTTGCAATCGAATTTAAAGATCATGATCCATATCTATTGTAACAAGAGGCCCAGTATCGCTCACCTGGTTTTTCGTTTTGTGTAATTATGTAATTAAGTTATTATAATAATTAAAAAATCAAAATCAAATTGACCCCATGATTTGTTAAATTTTGAATTCCCTTTTCGCGCCGCCCCTCAGGCCCCATCATTTGTACAATTTTCAGTCAGTAACCAATACGAATGCTACCTGCTAAAAATTTTTGTTGAATTCCGACCAAAGGTTATGGAGAAGAAGTCGATTGTTGACGGACGGACGAACGGACGCCGGGGTATAGCATAAGTTCACCTCTTTTGACGCAAAAAATGAAGGGCGTTTTGTTGTTAAATATGGTGTAATGAAGAACCGAAGTATCATATTCAGACGTCTGCAAATGCAAGACTTACTGTCGTGTTGTATGGCCAAATCAAGAGTTTCAGTACGAAACGATAATAGCTTTTTATGCATCTATCTTCAGACGCCAGGGCTCGACAATGTCAACATATGGAGGAACATATCGCGAAACAGGACCATCAGCTGGCTCAGCTGAGGGTCGCCAATAGTCACAGAAGGTATAACATAGCATGCCAAAGGACCTCTTTTACGGCCAATGGAAATGCTCACAAAGCGATTTTATTAAACCTAAATGTTACATGTATATGTAGCAACAGTAATGCCAACCCTTGAAATACGTTTTATAAATTCAAAATGTCATATGGACCTTATGGTCAAATTTGTTTGAGTTTTACGGCCCATCGACAACTAAGGTCATTTAGGGCCAAACTACAAGTTATGCATTAGAATAAATGATCCTCACAGAATATAAACAACGACTGCATCTAAAAGATCGGGGAAAGATTAAAGCAAGTAAGAACTAAAACACAGATTGTAAATTTTGATTTTATAAAAAAGATTGTATGGGATAAAATTTTATTTTTCTCATGAGAAAAAATAACTACATATCATGATCACAAAGTTGTTGGCAAAGCGTCTAAATTTCGGCTACATTTTCGATATATAAAATATCGAAATTTTGAATGCTGTTCTCGGCCATGTCAGTTTACAAATTTGGTAACATATAAAACTGAGCGTTAATAAAATTGGTTCATGTGTAGATTTCTATTGTTCATGAAAGAGGTACTTACAATAAATGTATATATTATGTATTTCCTTCCAGTTCTCTGTGTACGTCCGTAAGTATCTATACAAATCTATATTGATTTTTATTTGTATGTTTTGCAGTTAATTAGTTAAGACGTCTTTTATAGGATACGGTATGTTTGTATCCTATTATTTTATGTCTGCATAAATGTTTTAAATTGCTGAAAATTTCTTTGTGTAGGGTACGAAATAGATTTGCAAATGACAATTTCTTCACATTATCAAAAAATCCTATCTGTTTGAATACTGTCTTTGATTATGGTAAAGTACTTTGGAAAAGTATCGAAATAATTTAAAAAGCGTTTGTGATAAATTATTGTGGAGATATTTCCAGAAAGGAACTTCAGCTGGAATCAACAAATCTAAACTGCAAAAACAAACAATAAAAAAGGCCTTTGATAAGTAACTATACATATACACATGCATATACATTTGTACATTGCCAAAGGCACAATACATCTTCAGCCTATTCTTTGTACCCGTTTCTCAACTGATGTAATAAAATAACAAATAATGATATTCATCGCATTACATGAAGACGTCTTTGTTCTATCTAGTGCTAATCCGACGCCTACACGGGTATTAGACCCTAGGGAATCAAACAGAGCTCAGCAGATCGGAGAACGGTACGAGGACCTTTACGATAACGAGTGGACAGGAGCCTTCAAGTTCTTGGACAATACCATGAATCTCCGGGAGGACAAGGTGCTGGACACACTGCTCCGGATATTGAGGGTAAGTGTGAATGCTTTTAAAATACTCAGTTATAGAACTAATATACCGTGGACCCTCGATAATCCGGACATTTGCGTCCATATTCCAAACCGCCCTGATAGAAATTTTCCCGGTCTGCTGGATTTTGTGTGGAAACTTACTTAATAATCAAATTTGTTTCCAAAGCTTTCCGCCCGGAGTGTGATGTTTCCAGTCTATCGGTGACCGGATTATCGAGGGTCCATGGATTTCATGTCCATGTTTACTGTTCATTTGAGAGCACAAGCGCCACAAGAACAAATAACAGATTATCCAATTATTTGATTTTGTGAAAATAATTTTGCAACCGAAACAATTAATACGATAGGCATTCAGTAAATTCAGATAATCATCAGCAATACTCTTTTCTGTTGTTGACTAAATGATGTGCTCATTTTGATGCAGGTGTTTTGACACATTATGTAACTGTATATTAGGTTGACTTTGTTAGACCATGGTATGTTATATAGGCTGCTTACTCATTTTGTGACGATATCGCCAGAGCTCAGATGATGAATATGGAAGGAGAAATGTACTGTCCACTATCAACGGTAAGCCATTTAATACGAAATATTCCGACCCTTATTTTACGATTGTTATTTATCTAGAAGTACATATATGTATCAGTTTAGTCATAGTGCGCTAGTACGAAACTCATTTAAATGAACAAATGCTTTCGTTATTGAGCATGTCTTTGATCAAGTAAGGTTTCTACTATTCTTGTTGATTTGGTTGACCATGCCTAACGTTATATAAACTATTGTTGACGGTCATACATGCGCTATGTTGCCTGTATAAAACGTCGTATTGGGAGACTAATGTATATTCGTAGTGTTTCTATGAGGTGGTGGAGATTCTTGTCCATAGTATGTTATCGTCTTATGTTATGGACAAACAACGTAAAAATGCTCTACGGTGTACTAAAGTACGCTGCAAAAAAAAACATAAGAGTAAACCCTTCCTAGTCCAATACTTACAACGGGGCAGTTTGTCCATAGTCTTTATCGCTAATTAATCTTTTTTCTTTTTCTTTTTTTCTGAAACAGTGGACTGAAGAAGCGCGAGTAGAGTTCATCGGAAGAAAAACAACATTGCCTCAGAAGTCAACTAGAATTGTTCACAATTATCGGACGTCAACGTCAACGGAATGCATACCAGCCATCCAAAACGTAGGTCATTTGTCTAAATACTTCAAAACAAAAACCAATGAATATGTTTTAACGCAAACATAATGTAAGTGGCATCAGCAAATGATTTTTTTTGTGTGGATACAATCTAAAATCTGTATCAATAAATAATACAGATGAAGAGTGATACTTCTGCACAATTCTAAACAGTAAGATATAAAGAATCTCTAATTTATCAAATACACGTAAATGCAGAACTAAATTCGATATGAAAAGTCGTGAAAATGAAGAAAGTGATATAAACTTTTCTGATGTTTACAGGCTTTCATTGCTCAGATTTTACCTGAATTCATGGATCCGGCATTACACAATAACAGACAGGTGTTGGCCTATGTAAAACGATGCGTAGAAATCACGTGGTACATGGTCATACAGGAAACGCCGATGGTGCTCGTCTGCAAGGTCAACCGGAAGTCAGAATTTGACACAAATCTCTTCCGGTATTACTCGGCTCATGGAGATCAGTTTGACTTTGTTGTTTGGCCTGCCCTTTTGATGTACAGCAATGGACCAATTATTATAAAAGGATTTGCATATGCGTTGGATCCAAACCGAAGCATTCCGAATGTCCGAGTGATAGAGATGGAGACAAATCGTGTTCCTCCCAAAGGAAAGGAAAATATGGACGATTCAGAACTTAACCACGGTCTTGCTGGAGGAACGCCGTGGGGTTCGAACTATTTTTCGGGTACTCCGTCCGTGGACCTTCCCCCACTTCCCCTGGATAACGTGAGCCCTACACGGGTCAGTCCGGGACGGGTATCCCGTGACGAGGACCAAACTCTCACGGCAACTTGGAAGGGAAAGAAGAAGCCGAAAGCTAAGCCCTAAATGCTACAGTGTCATGTATATTATTATTATAATCGTTGACGTTTAACAGATTGATGTGTACAATAGTAAATAATATTATTAATACAAATAACGTAGATGTGAGAAAGATGTAGTACTGGGTTATAAAGTTAAATATCATAATGAATATATTGCAGACACTCATAGCGATGGAATATGGTTTTATTTTTTCTGATTTTCGGGATATTTTATAAAAGTAAATATAAAATAAGCATTGATATTTTTTGATAAATAACCCAGAACAACACATTATCTGATACTGTCATTACTGACAGAGCAACGCCAGTTGCGATGAAGCTTAGAACTGAAATATCTAAAGTTGTATGGTCTATAACTTTCGCTCTCTTTGTCATAGTGAAAAGTGTTCACGTGTTCTACACATTTTTCTTGGTCTGTCTGAGATTTAAACTTTCTAATTTTACCTCTTTTTATAAAAGTAAAAAATCATTTTAATGTGTACACATGATAAATAGGTTCGAAAGACGCCGAATCATCCCGAACTCTTCCTAAAATCGTCGCGACAATATCGAAGGAACACGAAAGTTGTGAAATCAAGAGAAAATGACAACAGTTTTTCTAAACAAACCATGTGGTCGACCTAAACGAACTGGATCTACAAAGAAAAAAAAATGCTTGCACATTACAATATTTGATGCACACGATATTTTACGGCAATGTGTGAATTAAATGCTTCAAATACTCACTGTGGACATATACCAGCATGATTTGCTCATATTAGCCAGAAGGAAAACGTAAACAAACACATGTGCCCTTACACTAGTTACCTGGCTCACCACGTGCAGGTCGTTTTGACGTCAGTCACGTGATACGATTTGGAATTCCGACAAAACACGAAGGTACTGAACATGGTGGTGATTTAAGGCGCTTTATTCACAACCAGGAATATATGATCCCTAGATTTCGGCTCTCTTATAGGCTGATGGGGAGTCGTCAAGTTCCCCATGTTCAAATATCAAATGTTTAAGCGATATATCGTTAACAGTGAAATTAGCAGGAAATGTAACTTAAATTATTAAATATTTCACGATACATATTGCTTTTGTACAAACAGATTCATTATAATACACTTTAGCTTGATTCTTAATAGAAAGCGATTATGTTCTGCAATTGTTTATTGAATAATTCACGCACACATAAGATAATTATTAAGACGTCAAGAGCCTGTGCAACACGAATATACCACAGTCCCCCAAAACACACACTAAGCACTAATACACACAACACGACGGATACACGGGAACCCGTCTTTAAATGAGCACGATTGTTAAAATCAACCAACCAACATGTAGGACGACAGGAGTGTATGAAATAGCACCTTCTTTTCTTCAAAATGAAATCAAAATTATATGACATATCGATATGGTCAGTCTCTCCTACGTATCCAACAGCATTCGATAACACAGATACTCATACAGGAAACACGTGGCATATAACAAAGTTAAAGATGCCCCCCCCCCTGTGATGAATGGTATTTTTTTCTTTATTGAAAACAGGAGCAGACGATTTAGTATTTTTCAGGTACAAACGTTACTTCTTTACACCTTTACCAGCATTGAAAAGTTTGAGCATCTAATTTTACTTCAAGATAAGAATATCAAAAATAATCCATTGCATCCCGAAAAAATTCCCTGGCACTATGTCCAATGTGGAATGGAGTACTGATTGCGCATGCACCAAAGGCAAAATAAATTATTTCAAAATATTGTATTAAATCTAAAGATTTAATTCTGGATCGGGCAGCAGGTAAATCCTATATATGCCCTCTCCAAACTATTTTTGTGTTAAATAGACATATTTATACACAGTTAAACACCAATTATTGTTAAAATGATGAGTATTGTTTTTGCTGTATCGCCGGTGGAGCTTTTTGAAGCCTTACGCTTATTAACCAGCAGATGTGATTCTTTTACTTTGGCTCCTGATCGAAAGTAAGAAGAGAGGTCTTGTGCGACAAACTTTTCACAACAATTGAAAGAGAGCTGGGGCGCGAATAAAAATGTTTCGAAAATCACTGTAAAATATGATTGGATTAACAACTGTCAGTGAGAGCCATTAATCGCATTTATGTATTCAAATACATGTATATTAAAAATAATGAAGACGAAAAATATTGTATACGCGAAACAAGGTATTCCGAAATGTTGTGTTTGTTAAATTAACGATGATAACAATTATTTTGCTTTCAAGCGATAACGGTAGCCAACTATTGTTTGTAAACAGCCTACTTGTATCACTCATTTGAATGTTGTTTGTACATGGTGTGTAGGTAAGTGACAACTTGTTGATTTTCTAGACCACTCTAATAGCATTCAGCTGCAGCTGGTGTATCGCTGTCTATCCTAACACTACTGCATCATTTTGACAAATAACAGTTTCCACTCAGCTGTCAATCTGCATTGTTAGGTATGTAACCTACACTGGAAGGTAAGTAAGAGACGCAATCCCCACGCACCAATTTGAAGACTGAAATTGACATCTTTGATGTAAACAAAGCGATCAGTCACAGCGATCTGATGAGGCACCCGATCTGTCTGTACGATACTGTCAGTCCGCCAATGATTGGAAGTCCCTTGAGGTGCAATCGATTTCAAAGATAGTGTCATTTACCAGTTATGTACTGAATATCACCTAAGCAATCACAAAGCTTGAAACATATTGAAAATTGTTATTGAGACAAAATCACCGTATATACAATGTATACGGCACCATTTTATAGTATTGTCCTTGACCTCAGAGTAACAGTGCCATCCATTGTTAATATATTATCCTTAATAATCAAAGAAATACTTGTCTTGTTATGCAACAACCCTTGAACTAATTTTAGTATTAGACTGAATTTCGTTATTTGACATGCTAACAATCGCCAAGACGGGACCATGTTGTTGCTATGTATGGTGTTTGACCCAACAGGATCATGAGATGCAAACTTGAAAATTTAAATGTCAAGATCTCTTTTAATACGTGTTTTCTCCGAAGATTTATAAAGTAAAGAATTATGGAATGAAAGCAAAATATTGACAATACAATGTGATTCAATATATATTGATTTGGCTAACAGACAAAATTGTAGAAGATAAATGTAACTTCTTGTAAAACACACCGAAGACTGATTAGAACTTACCACGAATCAAATCAACGGTCACCTCCAAAGCCAACACATGATATACGTATAATCATAGGCTAAGGTCGCAGGTGTTTGTTGCCACTATGTAATGTGGTCTTTATTTGGGACCGCAGGCTGACCTTATAACAAACACACACGTGCTGATGTCCATGGTCAATACCAACTCTAGGAAGTTACCTACACGTGTTTTCAACCCTCTCAGATAAACGATTCGTAATTGTGCTCTCAACATTATGTTTAGTAAACGAAAATATTCTGAACTTCTTTCAAGATAATGCATGTTAAATGAAGCGAATTGTGGATGACCTGTATATCTAATTCATGACGAATTCGTGTTCCAACGTTTAATTAATAGTTATTTAAAGCACTATTGATTTTGGTCATATGAGAAGTTTTAAAACCTTGTACCTGCAATAAAGCTCAAACGGAATAAAGTAACAATATATATACACACACATGTACATAAAAATGATGGGAAAATAGGAGAGTATTAGAATTCAAAAGCAGGACTGTAAAGTGATTGCTGCACAAAACAAAACAAAAGATGATGTTCAAAGATGATTTCAGTAAAGCAATAGTTTTGCTTCTGTTTGGGAAAACAATTTACAAATATTGCTAGTGTTTGTATGTTTATTGGATTATTTTTACGTCTTATTAACAGCTATGGTCATGTAAGGACGGCCTCCCATGTATGCAGCGTGTTGCCTGTATGTTGTGCGAGGTGCGTGTTTTGGGAGACTGTGGTATATTCATGTTATGTTTTCTTGTATAGTGGATCTGTTGCCCTTTTTATAGTTCCATATCATTGAAGTATGCCGCCGAAAATACCAAGCAACACACCCCAACCGGTCAACTTAAATATTGACAACGGGGGAACCAGTCGTCCTTCTCCTTGTATGCCGAGTGCCAAGAAGGAGCACAAAATGCCACTTTTATAGAGAAACTGTTGCCTTTTTATAGTGCTATATCACTGAAGCAACCAAGCAACACACCCCACCCGGTCACATTATACTGACAACGGGCGAGCCAGTCGTCCCACTCCCTGTGTGCTGAGCGCTAAGCAGGAGCAGAAACTACCACTTTGTATAGACTTTGGTGTGTCTCATCTAGGGGACAGAATCCAGAGCCTTCCTAACAGGGGCGAACGCTCAACACAAGGTCAAAAGTGAGGCGTTGCCAAGGGAGGCATTTGGAAAGATAAAGTCAGCTAGGAAGAAGAGAAAAGAGAAAATCCTAAATTTAGTCGCCATTACGGTCATGCAATAAGGGCAGCAGATACAAACGCCCTACCTGGAGGTCTTTATAAAATATAAATTAGCGGATTAAATGAAGTCTGTATCAGCTTATAGCATAAGACGTCCTGAAAGATTTTTATTACCTAACTATCATGATATAGTTCATTGAAATAATGCTAGCACATAGAGTTAATTAGAACAGGCGAGGTGGATTAAAAATCATCAAACGTCGTGCCTTTTCTAGAATGTTTTTATCGGCAAAATAATGCTAACATAATATTTTCCCCTGGTTGATTGGGTACTTAAACTGTACGTCCTCTTTTGCAAATGTGATTTAAAGTATAACCTTCCCTGTTTGGGATGAAGGAAAGGCGTGTTGAGAGCCGAGTGTTCTCGACGTCTTTGTTTTGTCTTGAGCTTTCTTATGTTGGAAATATTGTCATGTTGTATTTTATCGGCCCGGTCGCACGCTGTCTACATGGTTCCATTCGAGCTACCTATGTGATTGGGATTTCTTTTACCATCACTGCGGTTTGCCTTATGCATCACTATCAAATTCGATTCCAAAGAAACGAATACTTTCACTGCATGAACTAAACTCAAAAAAGAATTTCCTAAGAGATTGAAATATTACCTGGATTTCGCATATTTAATCCACAATCTTCAATCAATATTAAATGTAAAAATCATCATAATGAAAAATGCAAAAGAGTTCGGTAAGCACCCGCAATTACTCTACATATCGGTTATATAATATCAGGAAAGTGGGTTAAGGGGTTTTAATGGATGGCTTACTCCTTAAAAGCACATAAATAAAACATTAGACAAAAACAACTTTGAGTAGATTCCATTCCGCTTGTAGTGTCCGTCCTGTAATGATTTTCTATGATTTACTTTGCACTTACATAAAAATATCTCCAAATCTTTACAAATGTTCGAACCCCATGATCAATAGAAATAGCAAGACCAATTTGTGAATCTACATTAACAGTCCCTTTCTGTTCGAGGTAGTCTTCAGAACATGTTTGAGCATAAGCCAGACATTCGTTTTAACACCAAAGAATTTGTTTGTGATTAGTTTTCCCGCCTCAAGGCAAAACACTTTCATCTTCAAGTCGGCTGTTTGCAATGACATGCAGACTGCAAAGGGACCGACATATTTTAAATTGAAGTAGAATTATCTATCGGCAAGTTCTAACCGTTTGTCTACGAACACAAAATATACATATGTATGTGTAAATGCAATTGAAATTGGTAAGATAACTTCTCAAACGTACGATGTACATTTTATGGAAATATGGACATTATCGACTTATATTTGACTTTATATTTGACCTGAATGCACTTCACTTTAGATTTATAATTACTTCCGTTAACGTCTGATAACCACTGCTGATTACTGAACTGTCCTGTTTGGAATATTTCTGACATTGTATAATGTCAATAAAATTGGTAATCTGTTTATAATTACCTTTTAATTACAATTATTTTTTTGACAAAATTTGCAAATGGCAACTTGCTACAGATATTGATAAATAGTATTTGAAAATCTTATAACTTCTTTGATCTTTGTCGAAACGAGACTTCAACGGGATTGAAACCTCAGAAGAACACGTCCTTAAAGGAAGTGGGGTGAATGTTTTGCCCGCTGTCAGTATATGGTGACCGGCCGGGGTGAGTTCAACTACTTCAAGAAGACACAACACGAATATACCTCTGCTTTCCAAAGCATACCGACATTTACACATACACACAGCAATACACAGCACACGTAGGTAACCGTCCTTCAATCACCCTTACTGTTAACTGTACATTTAACCTAATAATCCAAACAAACCATTACCAAATGAAATAGATTGTTAGACAAAAAGAAGAATGCTATTGTTATCACAATTATTTCTCGCATTACATCATACTTCTCTCAACTCTGTAAGTGCCCTAAACACACGTCATGCTCTTATCGGAATTAACAATAATATTTCCTTTGCATTACAACATAAACAAGACACCATCTGTTTTAGTAATACTTCCATCCCATCCGTTTCCTGATTAAGAGTGTTGGGGCTGATTGATGAATCTTACTATTTCAAAGGCATACGGTTGCCGGTATATTTACAAGTTTAGTTTGAAAATGTCAACAAGCACTTAGCGGGATTTGTGTCCTGAAGCCTTGCTGATAATGACTTGCATCACTTACATTGAGATATCATAGGTGAGAATAATGTGTGTCCTGACGCCTTGCTGATAATGACTTACATCACTTACATTGAGATATCATAGGTGAGAATAATGTGTGTCCTGAAGCCTTGTTGACGCCTGACTTGATAATGACTTACATCACTTACATTGAGATATCATAGGTGAGAATAATGTGTGTCCTGAAGCCTTGCTGATAATGACTTACATCACTTACATTGAGATATCATAGGTGAGAATAATGTGTGTCCTGAAGCCTTGCTGATAATGACTTACATCACTTACATTGAGATATCATAGGTGAGAATAATGTGTGTCCTGAAGCCTTGTTGATAATGACTTACATCACTTACATTGAGATATCATAGGTGAGAATAATGTGTGTCCTGAAGCCTTGTTGATAATGACTTACATCACTTACATTGAGATATCATAGGTGAGAATAATGTGTGTCCTGAAGCCTTGTTGATAATGACTTACATCACTTACATTGAGATATTATAGGTGAGAATGTGTGTCCTGAAGCCTTGCTGATAATGACTTACATCACTTACATTGAGATATCATAGGTGAGAATAATGTGTGTCCTGAAGCCTTGTTGATAATGACTTACATCACTTACATTGAGATATCATAGGTGAGAATAATGTGTGTCCTGAAGCCTTGCTGATAATGACTTACATCACTTACATTGAGATATCATAGGTGAGAATAATGTGTGTCCTGAAGCCTTGTTGATAATGACTTACATCACTTACATTGAGATATCATAGGTGAGAATAATGTGTGTCCTGAAGCCTTTGTGATAATGACTTACATCACTTACATTGAGATATCATAGGTGAGAATAATGTGTGTCCTGAAGCCTTGTTGATAATGACTTACATCACTTACATTGAGATATCATAGGTGAGAATAATGTGTGTCCTGAAGCCTTGTTGATAATGACTTACATCACTTACATTGAGATATCATAGGTGAGAATAATGTGTGTCCTGAAGCCTTGTTGATAATGACTTACATCACTTACATTGAGATATCATAGGTGAGAATGTGTGTCCTGAAATGTGTGTCCTGAAGCCTTGTTGATAATGACTTACATCACTTACATTGAGATATCATAGGTGAGAATAATGTGTGTCCTGAAGCCTTGCTGATAATGACTTACATCACTTACATTGAGATATCATAGGTGAGAATAATGTATTTGGTTATCAGTGTTTGTTTATAAAGTCTGCGCTGTATCCTTGTTATCTAATAAACATCAACCGAAGTCATCAGCATTTAAATACTAAATTGATGAACAGGGACAAAAACAAGATTTGTTAAAGATGCTCCACCGCCGACAGAGCATGAATGATGTTCATATATATACTTCTAATTCACGCAGAAAATAATAATATAAAATAATTTATTTTGCCTTTGGTGCATGCGCAATCAGTACTTCATTCCATATAGGATATAGTGCCACGGATTTTTTTCGGGATGCAAATAATTATTTTTCATATGTTTAACTTGAAGTAAAATAAGAAGCTCGACCTTTTCAATGGTGGTACTGATGTAAAGTAAGTATTTTTGTAACCGAGGAAAAATACTAAATCGTCTGCTCCTGTTTTAGATAGTGAAAAAACACCATTTGTCAGCAATGAAGCATCTTTAAATTTAAGAATACCATGGTAACATACATTTCTATTTATATTCCTTAATAAGCAATTCGTAGGTTTAAGCTCCTATTATTCATATTCGTCTAAAAATAAACGTGTCAGTTCGCTTTGGCCGTACTATTTTGGATGGTAATGGCAAAAACATATATTAGATATTTTATATGTTTCTGGTAATAAGTTTGTTTGTTTTATTAACGTCCTATTAATAGCCAGGGTCATGTAAGGACGGCCTCCCATTTATGCGATATGCACTGTGTATGAAGTACGAGGTTCGTGTTTGGGTAACTCCATTTGGTAATTTCTATTCTATTTAGTAATTTGAGATCAGTGTGCAATCCATGCACTGCAACGCATTACACATATGGGAGGCCGTTCTGAAATGTTTGTTTAATCATTTTAACGTTCTATTAACAGCCAAGGTCATGTAAGGACAAAAGTATGTGATAATCATATTTGGTACAGCTGCTAATTATAAATCTACCATGGTAACAAATAATTCAAACTTCTGAGTATGAAGAACATGGAATGTTATTTTATATCTTTTCTGTCTGTTTCACACAACTTCGTGACATAAGAAACCCGTCCTCAGAGACTTTTACATACATCTTCAGATCATGATGTAGCTCTATATATACGTTAACAAATGTGTAAAGGCTAAGCCACTTTCGATTCGGTGTGACATTCCGTTTTTTCTTCTTAAAGCGTAAGATTAATTTGCAGGTTATCGGTTTCGTCGTATACATATCGACCTCTGCTAATTGCGTGATGTAGTCTTCTGCAATAAAATACCTATATATGGAGCACATAGAAGAGAAAATGACATTAGAAATACCAATCCTAAGTTTATGTGCATTATATGTTCGTGACGTATTCCATATTACCCAGATTGATATTTTTATACTTCACTTCACTTGTAAACGTGGCTAAGCTCATGAAGTCATCACAGTAAAAAAAATAACATGGAATTTTATTGATATGTATATTTATACAGTTAGTCATGGTATATTATTGAAAGTTTAACGCGAACAGACGATGCACGTTGTGATGTAGTCTCCACAATTGTATATTCTAGGAACTAAACAATGTACAAGATTAATTTATTAGGGCTTTTCACCATGTGGTGAAAATTGTTTGTTTGTTTGATTAATTAACGTCCTATTAACAGCTATGGTCATGTAAGGACGGCCTCCCATGTATGCGGTGTGTTGCGTGTATGTTGTGCGAGGTGCGTGTTTTGGGAGACTGCGGTATATTCATGTTGTGTCTTCTTGTATAGTGGAACTGGTTGCCCTTTTTATAGTGCTATATCACTGAAGCATGCCGCCGAAGACACCAAGCAACACACCCCACCCGGTCACATTATACTGACAACGGGCGAACCAGTCGTCCCACTCCCTGTATGCTGAGCGCTAAGCAGGAGCAGAAACTACCACTTTTATAGACTTTGGTGTGTCTCGGCCAGGGGACAGAACCCAGAGCCTTCCTCACAGGGGCGAACGCTCAACTCAAGGCCAAAAGTGAGGCATTAGGAAAGATAAAGTCAGTTAGGAAGAAGAGAAAAGATAAGATCCTAAATTTAGTCGCCTTTTACGATCATGCAATAGGGGCAGCAGGTACAATTCTAACGCCCTACCTGCAGGGCCAATGTGGTGAAAAGACCTATTATTTTTGTTCTGTTTTTTATTATTATTATTCTACACTTTTTTGTGTCCAAAAGATCTTCAAAATGGTAAGAGTATGTCAATGGCCTTATTGTTATATTGTATAGCATGAAATGATGGGGTGACCGCAACATTTTTAAGTCAAAAATCCAAGATGGGGTCAAAGTTCACGAATTTTTATTTTTTGAATTTTGCGAAATTTCTTTTTACATATCGATGCAGAATGTCATTCTGATGAATTTGGTGTCTTTTATTTTTCGGTAGCACTTCCGGTTAATGCTGTATGCCATTTTGAAAAACAATCCTTTGATCATTGCTAAATTTCGCGCCAAAATTTTTAACATTATATATTGTCGAACTGAATGACAACTATAGTCTGCAATTGCTATTAGAAAAGACCCCTCTAATGTCCTCTAACGTTTAATATTACAAAAAATGGCAACTTCCGGTTTTCGGTATGGGTCAAATGTTAAAGGTCCTGTTTTTAACAATAAACTTGAAAACTTTTCTCCTGAAGTTCTGTAAGGTCTAGGATCTTCATATTTCATATATAAGATGTCCAGGGGATGGGCTATAAAGTCAGATACTAGGAATGACCTTGACCCATATTCAAGGTCACATGAGTCAAATATGTTCAAAACTTTAAATGACTCAACAATAACCAAAATGACAAGAGTCTTCATACGTTCAAGGTCACAGGGGTCCAGAGTTTAAATATACATACCGGGGTATATATTTTTAACAACACTGCAAGTCAGATGACGGTAAGGCGCATTCGATCTCGTTATCATTTGCCCGAACGAATTTGGAAATATGAAATGGATTAAGATGAGAGTTCTCTTCGGCTGATCAAACTTCATGCAGATCTTCACTAAAACACTTTTATTCAGGGCTGAAAGTCAAGGTCATTTATTGGTTCCAACTTCAAAACCCATGCAATACCTAGTTCTTACTTACCTGGCAATGACGGCATTGTAAACTTTTCTGAAGTTCTGTAAGGTCTAGGAGATCAAATCAGCTAGGAAGATGAGAAAAGATAAGGTCCTAAATTTAGTCGCGTTTTACGATCATGCAGTAGGGGCAGCAGATACAATTCAAATAATACACCTCATGAACGTGATTACCAGTTTCCGAAGTGGGGATGGGAATCCTACATGTAAAATAGCAGTTTGAGAGTTTCTCTTTTGAAAGAGTTGTCGTGATTAATATATTACACGTGTCAATTAGTAAACACGGTCAACACTACTTTTGGTGTCTAACTATCAATTTACGTTGATGCGTGATTTGGCGATGACTAGTGAGGTATGTACATGCTAAATGACACCTTCACCTGGTAAACATACAGTATTTTTGTATAATGAATATGGTAGTGTATACGGAAAAGATAGCAGTGTATATGGAATAGTTATCGAAGCATTAGACACAATTATTTAGACGGAGGAACGTGTCGCGCAGGTGATTATCACCCTTTTAGGTCATCTGACCGGAAGGGTCAGGATGACCTATAGTCATCGTGATTTGTCCGTCGTCGTCCGCCGTCCGAACTTAAAGGAACTTTTTCCTTTAAAATCCTTCTCCTCCTTAACCGCTAAGCGGATGTCATCCATATTTGGTGTGAAACATTATGGGGGAAGGACAATCATATTTTATATCAATGAGCTTGGTCCGACCCCTAGGGGCTGAGAGGTGGGGCCCCAAAAGGGCAAATTTTCTTATTTTAAGCTTTAAAATCCTACTCCTCCTTCATCCTTGGATGGATTTCATCCATATTTGGTGTGAAACATTATTGGGGAAGGACAATCATATTTTGTATAAATGAGCTTGGTCCGACCCCTAGGGGCTGAGGGTTGGGGCCCCAAAAGGTCAAATTTTCTTAATTTTAGCTTTAAAAACCTACTCCTCCTTCATCCTTGGACGGCTTTCATCCATATTTGGTGTGAAACATCATTTGGGACGGACAATCATATTTTATATAAATGAGCCTGATCCGACCCCTAGGGGCTGAGGGGTGGGGCCCCAAAAAGGCAAATTTTCTTAATTTTAGCTTAGAAATCCTACTCCTCCTTCATCCTTGGATGGATTTCATCCATATTTGGTGTGAAACATCATTGGGGACGGACAATCATATTTTTATATAAATGAGCGTGGTCCAACCCCTAGGGGCTGAGGGGTGGGGCCCCAAAGGGCAATTTTTTTTAATTTTAGCTTTAAAATCCTACTCCTCCTTCATCCTTGGATGGATTTCATCCATATTTGGTGTGAAACATTATTGGGAAGGACAATCATATTTTGTATAAATGAGCTTGGTCCGACCCCTAGGGGCTGAGGGATTGGGGCCCCAAAAGGTCAAATTTTCTAATTTTAGCTTTAAACAGCTACTCCTCCTTCATCCTTGGACGGATTTCATCCATATTTGGTGTGAAACATCATTTGGGACGGACAATCATATTTTATATAAATGAGCCTGATCCGACCCCTAGGGGCTGAGGGGTGGGGCCCCAAAAAGGCAAATTTTCTTAATTTTAGCTTAGAAATCCTACTCCTCCTTCATCCTTGGATGGATTTCATCCATATTTGGTGTGAAACATCATTGGGGACGGACAATCATATTTTATATAAATGAGCGTGGTCCAACCCCTAGGGGCTGAGGGGTGGGGCCCCAAAGGGCAATTTTTTTTAATTTTAGCTTTAAAATCCTACTCCTCCTTCATCCTTGGATGGATTTCATCCATATTTGGTGTGAAACATTATTGGGGAAGGACAATCATATTTTGTATAAATGAGCTTGGTCCGACCCCTAGGGGCTGAGGATTGGGGCCCCAAAAGGTCAAATTTTCTTAATTTTAGCTTTAAACAGCTACTCCTCCTTCATCCTTGGACGGATTTCATCCATATTTGGTGTGAAACATCATTTGGGACGGACAATCATATTTTATATAAATGAGCCTGGTCCGACCCCTAGGGGCTGAGGGGTGGGGCCCCAAAAAGGCAAATTTTCTTAATTTTAGCTTTAAAATCCTACTCCTCCTTCATCCTTGGATGGATTTCATCCATATTTGGTGTGAAACATCATTGGGGACGGACAATCATATTTTATATAAATGAGCGTGGTCCAACCCCTAGGGGCTGAGGGGTGGGGCCCCAAAGGGCAATTTTTTTTTAATTTTAGCTTAAAAATCCTACTCCTCCTTCATCCTTGGATGGATTTCATCCATATTTGGTGTGAAACATCATTGGGGACGGACAATCATATTTTATATAAATGAGCGTGGTCCAACCCCTAGGGGCTGAGGGGTGGGGCCCCAAAAGGGCAAATTTTCTTAATTTTAGCTTTAAAATCCTACTCTACCTTCATCCTTGGATGGATTTCATCTATATTTAGTGTTAAACATTATTGGGGAAGGATAATCATATTATAAATGAGCGTGGTCCAACCCCTAGGGGCTGAGGGGTGGGGCCCAAAATGGGGAAATTTTCTTAATTTTAGCTTTAAAATCCTACTCCTCCTCCATCCTTGGATGGATTTTATCCATATTTGGTGTGAAACATCATTGGGGAAACAATTATATTTTATATAAATGAGTCTGATTTTAACCCTAGGAACTGAGGGGTGGGGGCCCAAAAAGGGCAAATTTTCTTAATTTTAGCTGGCCCACTTCCCGTTTGAAGGTTGCAGTCTCCGATCTCAATGAAAATTGGTCTATAGGGGTTTTAATTGATGCCGAACAACATGCAAATATTTTCGTTAAGATTTTGGTATTCCAAGATGGCCGCTGGCCCACTTCCTGTTTTAAGGTTTCAGTTTCCGATCTGATCTCAATGAAAATTGGTCTATAGGGGTTTTAATTGATGGCGAATAACATGCAAACATTTTCGTAAAGATTTTGGTATTCCAAGATGGCCGCTGGCCCACTTCCTGTTTTAAGGTTTCAGTTTCCGATCTCAATGAAGATTGGTCTATAGGGGTTTTAATTGATGCCGAACAACATGCAAACATTTTCGGAAAGATTTTGGTATTCCAAGATGGCCGCTGGCCCACTTCCTGTTTTAAGGTTTCAGTCTCCGATCTCAATGAAAATTGGTCTATAGGGGTTTTAATTGATGCCGAACAACATGCAAACATTTTCGTAAAGATTTTGGTATTCCAAGATGGCCGCTGGCCCACTTCCTGTTTTAAGGTTTCAGTCTCCGATCTCAATGAAAATTGGTCTATAGGGGTTTTAATTGATGCCGAACAACATGCAAACATTTTCGTAAAGATTTTGGTATTTCAAGATGGCCGTTGGCCCACTTCCTGTTTTAAGGTTTCAGTCTCCGACCTCAATGAAAATTGGTCTGTAGGGGTTTTAATTGATGCCAAACAACATGCAAACATTTTCGCAAAGATTTTGGTATTCCTAGATGGCCGCTGGCCAACTTCCTGTTTTAAGGTTGCAGTCTCCGATCTCAATGAAAATTGGTCTATAGTGGTTTTAATTGATTCAGAAGGGAGAACTTTAGGTAAGGACAATCATATTTTATAAAGGACCGAGGGAAGACCCATGGGGATAGTATGACCGAGGTCCAAAATGGGAGCTTTGCTGAAATTTGGCTTTAAAATCTGACTCCTCCTTATATTAGTCCTTGAATGGGTTTCGACCATATTTGGATGAAGTCAACTAAGGAGTTCCTTGTATTGTTTATATAAATCGTTGACCGTTAAGGCCCATAGGCCTCTTGTTTTCCTTATGAAGATTTCTTTTAGGTCAGCTGAGACGAAGTCTCAAGCTACCTCTTCTTATCGCCATTTGTCCGTCGTCATGCGAAAATTTACATTTTCGACTTCTTCAAAACAAAAGCAAGTGAATTTTTGCAAAAACCTTCTAAAGCATAAAGCCAATCAACATAGTGATTTACATGGCCCCTATCCCCAGGGGGCTGCTCTGAATTTCATGACCCGGGGGTCTCAGTTTTTTCCCGTTGGAAGGGGTAAAATTTATGATAGTTTATATAGGAAAAACATATTTTTCATATGATATGGGAATTTTGATATCACATCCATACAGCTCCCTGGCCGACTCCAAGGAGCCAGAGGGGCGGGGTCAAAAGGGGTTAAAATTGGTAAAAAATTTAAAATCTTCTGAATTCAAAGATGTGATGGAACCAAATAGTATTATACTCTTCGTATCTTAAAATATCTCAAGGCCCTCTACAGTATTTGTGGCCCTGGGGTCTCAGATTTTTCCCTGAGGAGGGGGTCTTTGCTTAGTTTATAAAAAAACACGTTTATGAGTATTAATTGCTCCGTTTTCATAGGAAATGTAACAGATGTAATGGAATCAAACACTCTTTAACGATTAAAAGTTCAAATTTATACAATCATTTCAAGAGACTGATGGGCATTTCATCTTTTATCCAAACTCAGGTGACCGTTAAGGCCCACGGGACTTTTGTTGATAATTTTCTTCTTTTTATATTTCAAATGAATAAATTCATGTATTTTGCCTTTAAACGCGTATTGGAAAATAACCGGATTATGTTTCAATCTTTTACTATTTGTTTGTTTTGTTTGATTAATTAACGTCCTATTAACAGCTATGGTCATGTAAGGACGGCCTCCCATGCATGCGGTGTGCTGTGTGTATGTTGTGCGAGGTGCGTGTTTTGGGAGACTGCGGTATATTCATGTTGTGTCTTCTTGTATAGTGGAACTTTTGCCCTTTTTATAGTGCTATATCACTGGAGCATGCCGCCGAAGACACCAAGCAACACACCCCACCCGGTCACATTATACTGACAACGGGCGAACCAGTCGTCCCACTCCCTTTTTGCTGAGCGCTAAGCAGGAGCAGAAACTACCACTTTTATAGACTTTGGTGTGTCTCGGCCAGGGGACAGAACCCAGAGCCTTCCTTCCCATGATATCAAAGTACTGAGAGTACACTGTCTAATATTACCAACTTTAATGTTAGATTAGAATGTGATGATGAGGTGCGTATTTCGACCAAACCCTGAAATTATCATCATAAACTCATGTTTAGATAATATTTTTCAGAAATTCTACTTATCCGTTTTGAAACCGTGGGACACATAAAACTGAGTTATGATTTAACATATACACAATGCCATGTTGCATTCCAGAAACTGTATAAGCATTAAGGTTATAATACGACAATATGTGTCCTTTGCCCATTGTTATTTAAAGGGAACCATCAATGTTGCCATCGTCTCAGGTAGGGCGTTAGAATTGCACCTGCTATACCCATTGCATGATCGTTAAAGGCGACTAAATTTGGTACCTTTTTCGCTGGCGTCAATCAGATGTCTCATTTTACCTTTAGTAACCTGTAGGTATCACGAATGATTACAAGTTACAAGTTTTTTTTTCTCATCAAACGCTCTTCATGAAAGTGCATGCTTTCTAGCAGCTTCAATTTGTTAGATATTTTCGTCTAACTTCTTAGAACAAAAGGAAACCGAGGTACCTATATCAATTAGCTTATATTAGAATTGGTCGGTCAATGTTTATATCAGATTCACTATTTAAAAAAAAAATACTATTGTTACTAAATTAATTTTAGGAAAAAATCTTTGATGAAATATCTTGGTTCGGTCCTTTGATGGGGCAACACCATAGAATATATGAAAGGACATACACGGGATGCCGTCCTTAAATGACTAGAGCTGTAGTAGTACGTCAGTGAAAATCAGCGAATCAACAAGTTTAATTTCGCGGTAGACCGATTCCTGCATTCTTGACTCTATAAAATTGTTTTCATTGTTTGTTTGATTAAATCAACGTCCTATTAACAGCCAAGATCATGTCAGGACGGCATCATATGTATGCAGTGTCCTGAGTGTATGAAGTGCGTATTGTGGGATATGGGAGACTACGGTATATTAATGTTGTGTCTTCTTCTATAGTGGAACTCTTGCCCTTTTCATAGTGCTATATCACTGAAACATGCCGCCGAAGATACCAAGCAACACATTCCCACCCAGTCATATTGACAACAGGCGAACCAGTCGTCCTACTCTCTTAATGCTGAGCGCTAAGCAGGGTGTGTCTCGGCCAGGTGACAGAACCCAGAGCTTAACTCACAGGGGCGAGCTCTCAACTGAAAGCCAAATGTAAGGCGGTGTCAAGGAAGACGTTAGGAAGTATAAATTAAGTTAGGAAGAAGAGATGCTATGATACGATCCTAAATTTAGTCATGCAATAAGGACAGTAGGTACAATTCTAACGCCCTACCTGCAGGACCGCGTTTCATTTTAATGTCATAAGGTCATCTAACCTGAAGGGTCAGGATGACATATAGTCACCATGCTTTGTCCATTGTCGTGCGCTGTTCGCATTTCGTCGTTCGTATAAACTTTTCATTTAAACGACTTCTTCTCAATATCCGAAAGGCACAAGAAACTGATATTAGGCATGTAGAATGCTGGAATGATGAGCCACCATGTTTGTGGAAATGAATTACCTTGACCTTCATTCAAGGTCACAGAATTCAAAAAGGCTAAATCTTTAAAAGATTTCTTGTGAATAACTAAGATGCCTAGAAACCTGATATAAGGCCTGTGGTATGCTGGCATGAAAGACTACCAAGTTCATTTAAATTACAAGGGTGAAATAGGCTAAAAACTTTAAACGACTTATTGTGAATAACTAAGAGGCATTGGAATCTGATATTGGGACAATAGAATGATAGCTTAAACGACTACCAAGTTTGTTTAAATGAATGACCTTGACCTACCTTCATGGTCACATGAGTCAAATAGACTAAAATCTTTAAACGACTTCTTGTGAATAACTAAGAGGACAAGAGACCTGGTATTGTACATGTAGCATGTTTGGATGAAGGGCAAATTTCCTAAATCATCTTGCCCGATAGGTCAGGGTGACCTTTAGTGATCGTACTTCGTGCGCCTTCGTTCATAAACTTTTCATTCAAACGACTTCTTCTCAATAATTGAAAGGCATCGAAACATGATGTTAGACCTAACATATTCTTAAATAAAGGGCTACAAAGTTGTTTGTCAAATTAATGATATTGACGTTAATTGAAGGTCTCAGGGTTCTAGTTGGCAAACATAAACAACTTCTTGACAATAACTAAGACGCCTTGCAGTATGCTGGAATAAAGGGCTTCAGACAGGTCAAATATATGAAAATCTTTTCAATATGTGAAAGGCCTAAAGAACTCAGATAGTGGGCCTGTAATATTCCGCATGATTTGTTTACTTTACCTACTTTCATGGTTACATTTCTTAAATATACCAGACACCAAGAACGTCAATTGAAAAGTTCCTAGAGTGCAATATCTTATTTGGTGCCCCCAAAGCAACTTCAGTCTACTGGATTCTTTTTTTCATTACTGACCATGTTTTATTGTTTGAATAATAGTCCGACATGGGCTGTTTGGCTGAATAATGAAATCCTAATTATCCATGACATGTCAACATATAAGTTCCACCGATATACCATAATACGTTTCGCTAAACGGAACATTTGCCTATTAATAAGTAAAATAAACCCATGAAGACAGAAATACTTCTGACGATTGGTGTAGGAAATATAGATCATGTTGACCTTATTTAACATATTGTCTAGTTCAATATATGACCCTAAAATTAACATTTTGTGATATATATGCAAAACAAGTTTTTATTTAGATGTAGGTCAAATGTCAATACTGTATACATGTCAGTTTGATCGAACTTTGGTACACCAGCTTACATGGGATACGTTTTACTCAAGTATAACGTCGCTAAAGCGGCTTTTGATACATGATAGAGCCGAGAGAAGGACAGCTTTCATTTAACATTTTTAACTATCAGTACTATCAGTACTTTGATATTGGGTAAGAAATAAAGGGGGTAAACGTACAAAAAAGTCGGCATACCCAGTAATTCATCGACACAATATTTTCATGAGTCAATAAATGATATACGAAGATATTTTTGATTGCTAAAATTTCAGGGTACTCGGGGGTTTGTCATTGTTATATGAGGAATTTATTAAAAACTAACAGTTTGGTATCGGAAATATAGCGTCTTTTGTTTTCTAACATACATGTATATATACACCTGACAATTGCATACTGCATACAACAGGTGGAACTTAAATATCCATACACAGTGAAACATTTAAAAACAAACACAAACTGTTCCCGTAAGGTGTAGTTTCAGACTACTCACATGGTCATACGAGAGCACTTGGATGGCGTTGGAATACTGGTCCATGTGAGTACAGGGAATTACTAGCTGGTGATCAGCGGTGGTGTATCGGGAAAGCAAAGCCGATTATTATCACCAAATCAGATGATAACAACGGCTTCAATGCATTACTGGGATCGATGACAATTTACTTGGTGGAATGCGGTCGTTCTGGATCCCAAGGGTTGTACGGAGCGATAAGGCTCAAGGGTCACCATGTGATCAGCGGCTATCAAAATTGCATCAGTAGGACGGTATTTGTGTCTGTATAAGGAGATCTGGGATGAAAAACAATCATTCTGTTTGCCTTTCGCAACAAATATTCAGCTCCGTCATTTTTGTGTGTAATTGAATGCTTTTTTATGGATAGAAATATTACTGTTTCCCATGTGGTTAAATGATACGTATCCATTGTCACGGTTATATAACGATAGAAAACAATCTGATTAAAATACAGATCCTTATTATCACTGCGTTTGATAAGAGGATCTGAGAAAATCCCATTAGGGGTTATGTCCAGGTGACCTTTGGAAATGGCCAATCAAATTGCTACTTGCAAAATTTTGACAGTGAATTTCAGGGACGAAATAGTTGGAAAAACTGTCAGAATTATTTTGGTTTACATAGTCATCTCGCCCAAAGAGCACAATAAAGCTAATTGTATATGTCTACTGGGACGAAATATCGTTTTCAATGGATGTGACAAGGTGTAGAAAATGTATCTTATATGAAGACCACGTGGTATAAAGGTCATCTGGACGTGACCCCTATGGGATATTGTCAGATCCTTTATATAACTGAGTGGTTATAAGGATAGGTATTTTAATCAGATTGCGATAAAAAAACAAAAACTATTTGATTTTTGTTGATATACGCAGACTTAAATGATATTGAAAGTACACAATTTTGTTTTTGTGTTTAGCTCCTGTGACCGTTACAATGGCGTTGAACATCAGTACCCGTCAGACTAAAGCAATCAGACGACAATAAGATTATTTTGTCGGATTGGAAAAAATGGTTTATGAAATGATATTTGCCCATGGCCTATAGTGGAAGTTTCATTTGAGACGTTTGGATGACAACTGTGTGTACTGTCACCTTCATCATAAGTTGTGCAATGTGTGTAATTATGTGACACTTGTATGATGTGTGTAATTATTTGACACTTGTATGATGTGTTTATTTGACAGTGACACATTGAAATGTAACTGCATAAAGCAGATTTGTTATTTATTAATGTTTGATGTAGGGTCCAAGAAGGGTATACATTGGTTTACTGAACAAGGAACACGGAGCTGAACTTAACTGGATAAAGTCATATACGATTTAAAAAAAAACCATTGAATAAATGAGGAATGACGAAAACACAAACAAAGAAGAGTTTTGTTATAAATGACATCACAAGAGATGGACATGTTAAAGGACTTAACAGTAAGCTCGGCGCCCATCGAATAATGTCATCGCATGTATTCAATGCAGTAACAACATCAGAGATGGCAGATGTTTTTACGATATATACAAACTTTCTATGTGTAATTATATTTAACATTGAAAGTCTATTCCGAGGAAAGACCAGCTTTAATTACTTTCCCACATACAATACCATGATGTAATTATTCATCCAACGGAGAATGATATAATAGGTCAAACCGCCATTTCAGAGTAAATCGAGGTGATAATCGATAAGGCCTGCGAGAGTTTGGTGTTATGAGGCGGAATGGTCACTTGGTTCTGTTCGAGTGCATATTAACCGGGATTGGGTTGGACCATTTCTATTGGAGTGATATCTACGTCAACGGTGATCAATCTAAATAACAAATCAAGGTGTGGAGAGTTGTGCCACAGATCTATACAGTAACATATTAGAACTAGCGCTCTCGTTATAATGGTCTCGCCTTATTACATAATATGCATTGACAAACATTTGCATTCAAATTATTCAAAAGAATAAGTATAACTGTAAAGTATAGTTTATACAGTAATTCAAGTGTTTCAACGGATATTTCAAATGTACAAATACATTAGATGTACAGGGTTCGAAAATCTGTTTTCTTTGATTTAGGTAGGAGGCGAAAATGTGGAGCATATATATCAGGTGAACGGCTTTCCTATACCAACAAACCTGGCACGTTCTTGCATGACCTTGGCTGTTACACTAATAAAACCAAGTCTGAGTGCTATAGGAGCGTTATAATGTAATGTGAAATAAGTCCTCTAAACTGTCACAATGATATCGCATTTTAGCTTTATATCTGTTTCAAATATTCACAGAAATGGTATAGTCAATTTCAAATCCAGTATCATTTAGGTACTCGACAGGAGTGACCAAGTCACTGATCAGAAACCAGTAACTCGTTTCTGCATCAGGATACCAAACCCGGAGGGTGGTTTGGTTTATTTAATCATTTAAGGATGTCCTCATATGTGCAATGTGTTGCGGTGTCTGGTTGTTGTGGGAGGCTGTGGTATATTCAGGTTGTGTCTGCCTATAATAGTGGAATTTCTGCCCTTTTAAACCCAGCGGTTGGAGGCCTTTTGTAATATGCCCGGACATCCTACCCACTTAACAAATGCGTATACTGAAACAAGTTGTGCGTGTATTGGCTTTATCTAATTTGTCAGCAACAACCACAAATGGTATCTTCAAAAATGTTTTCTTCAATCAAAACCCCAGTATTTAGCAATGGGAAGACCTTTTAAAAATATGTTTGAACTTCAGCCAACATCTTAACGACATGAATTCACTTTGACCGGAAACAAACCACACAACGTCCATGTACTAAACATGAGATCGATGTCCTGTGTTGATTAACTTGTTTCAAATTGCACAACTCGAGTGCATCATCACACCGTCGGGAAATCATCCCATATAATCTATACCAACTCCCACGAAAATAACTTAATATATTATTATCGTTGTCAGTCGGTGTTTTCTGATTTTTACCGCAAAATGAAGTTTTTGGCTCATAGCTATGAAAGTGGTATCATTATAGAGTATCCTGGGGAACGGCAACTTCTATAACAAACCTTAAATCACATTACAGTTTTAAGTATCGGTTTCACATGGCTTGCAAAGCTGAGTTCTCTCTTACGTTTGTATTACTTGTAGTGACAAGATAGTTAGTATTGTATTGCCTCAGTTAAACTATTGATACGAGTTGTTGACAGGTTATTTATAGAGATAATACTGATGATAATGATTTCCTAGACCACACATGGAATGTACTATGATAACGGCTGAATTACAATCATCTTGAACTAAATTCTAGATGTTTATATAACATTCGGACGCATTAAATATCCTAATATTTATTTAGTCCTTAAATTGTCATTTGACAGTATGTCGATTAATCAAAGACATTCTTGTTACTGCTAATGGATGGGATGTTATCCTTTTCTATTCCTTATTCCTTGTATTCTTTAAACCACGATATCAAGAGACTCCATGTGGATGTTATTTCTTTCTTTTCGGGAAAACAACCAAAAACTTCACTTTATTCGGGTACAACATTGGGGACAGTAGTTGATAAACATTAGTATTGTTGTTATGTAACAAGTGGTTATATTTATGTATTTTCCAATGCATATATTTGGGTTGTGTATGTTATCGGACTCTGCTCAACGCTCAGCATAAAGGGAGTGTGGTGACTGGTTCGTCCACTGTCATTATAACATGACTGGGTTGGGTGCGTTGCTTGGTGTCTTCGCCGGCATGCTTCAGTAATATAGTACTATAAAAATGACAAGGATTCCACCATGAGACACAACGTAAATATACCGTAGCCTCCCAAACCATACAGACATCTTTACAAAACATTGTATACCACGGAGGTATAGTCTAATAAATGCAAAAAATATTATGTAATGGTTAATCTTACGTTAAGAAATTTCATTAACAGTTACTCTATATATTGGACATAGATCTGTGGCAACTTCGGATAACACCTGTTTGTGTTGACGCCTAAAAACATATCTACAAAAAAGTGCATACGGAATATTTAACGATTTGTTTTTTTGTTAGTTTGTTTGATTAATTAACGTCCTATGTATGGTGGAACTGTTGCCCTTTTTAAAGTGCTTCATCATTAAAGCATGCCGCCGAAGACACCAAGCATTTGTTTGCTTGTTTGATTAATTAGCGACCTATTAACAGCTATGGTCATGTAAGAACGGCCTCCAATGTATGCTGTGTGTTGCGTGTATATTGTGCGATGTGGGTGTTTTTGGGAGACTACGGTATATTCATTTTGTGTCTTCTTATATAGTGGAACTGTTGCCCTTTTTATAGTGCTATATCACTGAAACATGCCGCAGAAGACACCAAGCAACACGCCCCACGTTCACATTATACTGACAACGGGCGAACAAGTCGTTCCACTGCCAGTATGCTGAGCGCTAAGAAGGAGCAGAAATACCATTTTTATAGGCTTTGGTGTGTCACGGCCAGGGGACAGAACCAAGAACATTCCTCACAGTTTGTTTGAATACTTAACGTCCTATTAACAGCTATGGTCATGTAAGTGTGTTGCGTGTATGTTGTGCGAGGTGTGTGTTTTGGGAGACTGTGGTATATTCATGTTGTGTCTTCTTGTAAAGTGAAACTGTTGCCCTTTTATAGTGCTATATCACTGAAGCATGCCGCCGAAGACACCGAGCAACACCCCTCACCCGGTCACATTACACTGACAACGGGCGAACCAGTCGTCCCACTCCCTGTATGCTGAGCACTACGCAGGAACAGAAAGTACCACTTTTATTGACTTTGGTGTGTCTCGGCCAGGGGACAGTACCCAGAGTCTTCCTCAAAGGGGCGAACGCTCAACTCAAGGCCAAAAGTGAGGCAGTGCCAAGGGAGGCATTAGGAAGGATAAAGTCAGTTAGGAAGAAGAGAAAAGATAATATCCTAAATTTAGTCGCCTTTTACGATCAAGCAATAGGGGCAGCAGTCACAATTCTTAACACCCTACCAGCAGGGCCAGACACCAAGCAACACACCTACCCGGTCGCATTATACTGACAACGGGCGAACCAGTCGTCCCACTCTCTCTGTTTGCTGAGCGCTAAGCAGGAGCAGAAACTACCATTTTTATAGGCTTTGGTGTGTCCCGGCCAGGGGACAGAACCAGAGCCTTCCTCACAGGGGCAAACGCTCAACTCAAGGCCAAAAGTGAGGCGGTGCCAAGGGAGGCATTAGGAAAGATAAAGTCAGTAATTATCGAAGCTGTGCAGAATTGTTTGTTTGATTCATTAGCGTCCTTTTAACAGCTATGGTCATGTAAGTACGGCCTACTATGTATGCGTTGCGTTGCGTGTAGGTTGTGCGAGGTGCGTGTGTTGGGGGACTGCGGTATGTTCATTTTGTGTCTTCTTGTATAGTGGAACTGTTGTCCTTTTTAAAGTGTTGTAAACAGGTTCAATTTTAAGTGCATGTTTTTTTTTCAAAAATGCATCTCTCATGAAATACCGACAACATATCACATGCGTAGATGCCGTTTGTAGCAGATCCATATTTCTACTGTTAAGGTTATTGTATGGGTTCTTCCTCCGGAGATTAGTGATAAATCTATAGTTTATAGTTCAGATTCCAATTCTAATCCTAGAGGCGAAGCAGAAATAACTTACCGAGATCACTCTCTGCATGTCTAGTTTTATTGTACATGGTTGATAGCGATTTGAATCTCCCAATAGACCCGTTATACTCTTCAGAGGCATGATTGGGACAAATGTTTTGACCATGGCATGTAATCAATAAAATCTTGGATTTGAAAACTCTTGCGAGAGATATAGAGCTTTGTTATGATTCGCACTGAATGAATTTTACCCCTGGGTCTAAACAATGGTTTTATCAGCAGTTGCGGAAGCCAGATGTACGGTTATGATATACCGATTGTTTCCATTGTTAACATATTGCATTTCTGATATTCTCATAGAATTATAATGTTGACAAGAAGCACTTGTACAATTATACAATTTATTGAAACATCAAGTGTCACCAACTGAAAACTGTCGTGAACTAAGCGGATATAAGTAAAAGTCCTCAAAACAACCAAATGGTTTCTTACATTATCATTAGAACACAGTTTCAGATGACATGAGTCACATTAACTAAACATCCTTTGGTTAGTGAACCTGGTTGACCATAATATACAGTGGATGCCATTTGAAAGTTACGCAATAGACTGAAGAAACCATAACTTATAGATTTATTTCTTTATAAACCACTAAAAAATACAATTTGTGACCAAATATTCCAATATAAATAAATAGCGACAACAGATCGCCAATATGTTTCGTCTTCCTTCTTTTAGTTTCCTTTCAACACTTACGATAACGTTAGAAAATTTTCGTTTAGGTTTAGACCCGCGAGTTTTGCTAGATTTGTACTTTCACGAGTATCTCCCCACTGAAGTTCTCCATTTGTATACGATAAATCCTGTCTAGTTACATATAATCTTGTTTATCCCGGACAAACCCAGATCCGGTCTAGAATGAGCACGGGTAATGTATCTTAATGGTTGTGTAATTGTGTTTTTGATAAAATATGAAGGATGAACCCCCGCCACAAACTATGTATCTCATTTTAATTATCGACAAATCCGTTCTCGTGTGAAATAAATATTGACACAGCTCTGATGAGGAAGGGTTAAGCCTTTCACAACATCCTGTCATAGCGAAGGTCAAAAGTTCGTTCGGTTCCTTAGGTCAACGAAATGGACACATGGTCTAATAAAAGTGGATGCTCCAAACCATGGGTCTTGATCCAATACTGTTTGAAGAGTATAACTGTACGCGTATTTATTAACACGACGTTTGATAGACGTCCTCCAGATAAAATCGCTAATCATGAATCAAAGCATTGTTCGTAAGGCGATCATCAAGTGCATACACAGTCTTCGTATTCCCTTTAGAATATTTGACCGTGTTTTACATTATGAGTTGACCTCGGATCGATATAATGAAATTGGTAATGTTTACCAATTCTGTCGTGTTTAACATTTTACGATCCCGATTACTATACATTCGGCTCTGCAATCTTAAATATAGATGCCACTGGCTGCCCAATATCATATCGGTCTGCACGATATCACTTGGTCATATCTAGGCCACCTTTTTCTCCGTCGCTTCTCTTTATTTAACATAGTCTCTAAAGACTCCGTCTGTCCTTATATATGTACCTGGGTTAATGATAATCTCTGAACTTAAAGGAATTCCTTAGCTTTAATTTCTACACAAGAAAGCATACCATATAGAAAGGTTCCGAAGGTTAACAAATGAAATGCTGTGTAATGTATGACTCTCACTTACATAATAATCTCATAAAGTAAAGACATATAGTTGATAATTGATATACCGATTACTTGAACGACAGTGACAAAACGCAATACCTTAAAATAAAATTATATTAAAATATTTACAGTCAGTGGTGAATTGATAGTATAAACCCCGTTGATTTCAACCAAAGACTACTCAACTTTATTTCTCGATAGATTGAGTATGTCACGCGCAATTTGGAGCCGCGCGGATGAATTTATGATGGTCCAAATAAGAAACTTTTGGTGTTTTCAGTACTGAACGTACGTTCGATGAACATGTACATGTATCAAAATAGGTTTGAACACATATACATGTACGTGTGTAAATACAAATGTAGAAAAGCTACATTGTTTATGTTACTACCGTACCTCTTTGAGCAATGCTTCCGTGCGTATGATAAATAAACAATGTTGTACAATGTACAGTTTTGCACATTCCGATGACGTCGCAATGTTTACATGTTGTGTGTCGGTGAGTCTGTGTTGTTCGCTACAACATGTAGATCTACATCCTATTTGTATTTTTAACATCTTTGGTTGTACGCAAATGGATAAGATATGTCAGGACAACATCAGTCTTTGAGTTGCATAAGTTTAACCAAAACGACCTAGCGCGATAATGCATTTTTGTTCGCCTCGGGGGACAGACAAGTCCTGTACGTTATCTATGCCTACTGTGAATCGGCGAGAGTAGGCCTTACATACACAATGTACGTTTGGGTGTTTCGAAATATCAATGAAACGGAATCCTACTATTGTAGCTTTACAATACTTGTAATAGATATCTCTAATATTTATTGAAGTGTTTGAAACAACAATATAAATATAAGCTAACATTTTGAGAGCGGTAAACGTTTACAGCAGTGGGCCTACCTGTGTTTGTACATGTTCCTCGAAACGACGTCCGATACATTTGAAAATCTCCAAAATCCAGAAATAATGACATGGAACTATCTAAACATCCGTGTATTCAAGTAATTTTAAACGTGAACTGATTAAGTAAAACTCAAGTGATCACAAATTTGAAGAAACTCTCTGTTTTTCACACCTCCTTGACACAGGCGGTTTGAATTGGACGCCGCGTCACAACTACGTTAAATATCCTGCGACGTTATGAATTGTGTAAGCGTGTGTAATCATACGAAGTAAAAGATTAAAACCAAACGGCTTTGCACCATGGTGTTTTTAACAACAGATAAATAAAACGATTTATAGTTTCATACCGGGAAAAATATATATATGCTTCATCAGACGGAACTCATTTTATTTGTATGTTCATTTATAAATTGGCGGGAAATTCCGCCACTTCAAGTGCACAGGGACCTGGGACAGGGAAATGTCTACCTAGCATATTTTTCGTAAATTTCCCGATTCTTCACTCCATAGCTTCGTCAATACTTGGCCAATTTTGTTCATCAAGCACTCAATGGAAAGATAAATTATTTCTCTTTAAGTGAAGATATCCGTCAATGTTGTATAGAACCCATTTATTAAAATAATCACGGTTTTAAAAAAATAGGTCCGTTTTTCTCGACCGCCGAGTTCATACCCTTGATACTATAATATATATATGTATACTATTGGTTAAAAATTTCCGTGCCAAGTCCCTGTGTTCAAGTGGCTGTCCCAAATGCCTGTCGGAACCAAACGATATAATTCAATTTTAGTCTTATAAATACCATAAACACTATTAAGGGTAAATTTTGAGCTATGAAAATAATAGTTAAGACTGTAAATATAAGGATTAAAGTCTCTTTCTGGTGGTTCTATCGAAGGATTAAGTTGAGTAGGGTATCGATATTTGTTTCATGGACCGCTGCTTCGCGGTCCATTCCAAATATCGATAGCCTACTCAACTTTATCCTTCGATAGAACCACCAGAAAGAGACTTCAATCCTTAAATGGATAAGAGAAAGCACGTTCAAAAATAAAATACAAAATAATAGCCACTTTGTTAAACGTTTTTATATCGAGTTCAATGTCCTGTCATGATTGCAAAAATTGAATGAATTGTAAACAAGATTATGACGTCAAAAGCTTAGCCTGTTGAACATCAATATCCTTCTGGCAGGAAAACGCAACTGGCTGGAAAATCAGTTGACATAAAAGTAACAAAATACCTCTGCTGGTACGGAGCTGATGGAGAAACATACGTAGTGCCCAACATCTCAAGTTAACAAGGACTTCATTATGTTTTCAAAACTAGTTTACCTGTTGCAAGACGAGACAACACTAATGAAACAGTGTCCACACACGCTTTTATTACATTTTACAAATATAGCACAGGGAAGGTCTTCCTAACATTACTTTAGCTGTTAACAGTTAGCTATCAACATATCAAATATCGATTGCCCTCAAAAACAAATTTGAATTAATTTGCAGCGTATTTTGGTACATGTGGATACAATTCCATCATTTAAAATTGATTTACAGCGAAGTTTGGAACTTATGGATACAATTTCATTTGATGATTGATTTGCAGCGTAGTTTTGTACCTATGGATACAATTTCATTTGATGATTGATTTGCAGCGTAGTTTGGTACCTATGGATACAATTTCATTTGATGATTGATTTGCAGCGTAGTTTGGTACCTATGGATACAATTTCATTTGATGATTGATTTGCAGCGCAGTTTGTACCTATGGATACAATTTCATTTGATGATTGATTTGCAGCGTAGTTTGGTACCTATGGATACAATTTCATTTGATGATTGATTTGCAGCGTAGTTTGGTACCTATGGATACAATTTCATTTGATGATTGATTTGCAGCGTAGTTTGGTACCTATGAATACAATTTCATGTGATGATTGTTTTGCAGCGTAGCTTGGTACCTATGGATACAGTTTCATTGGATGATTCTTAATTATTAAATACAACTTTCTCTGGCAGGATCCTTCAGTTGGATAGCACTATAAACTGGGCAAAAGTCTCACTTTTACAAAGAAGCACAGCAGGACATATACAGTCTCACCATACGCAGACAGCAATTCACACAAGCAACACACTGCATGTACGCGGGGTGCCGACCTGAAAGCCACACTATACGTAACTATCAACAAACATTTAAGTTTAATTAGACTCCGATATTGTTAGCATTTGTAGGTGTAGTTGAAATTAAGATACATTAAAGAATATTTATAGTGTGTTTTTTTAATAACTTTGGTACAGCAGTTGTTGAAAGTTGATACATGTAAACATGCCTCCATTTCAAACTGGTCGCCATAGAAGTTACGATTATTGCCGAACGGAAGTCGGAAATCGGAAGAGTTCGACCAGACGTTACGTAGTTACGATGGTCACATGACGTTCTCGGCAACGACGTTACAATGTCGGCTAACTTCGGCTTGTTTGAGTGGAACCCACCTAGTTTAATATTTATTTGATTTCTATCAAAATATTCCGGATCATAATCGTAATCATTATCTTGATTTCGATTTAGTCCTGTCTCTGCATGATTTACAACAGGATTTTTTTCAGCATTCTTCTAAATCATGAAAAAATAAGAAAGATACGGATATTGGGCCTTTAAATGACTAATAGGACAATAATCTAAGCAATCAACATTTAAATACGATATTAGCTCGGAATATTTTTTCCTATTTTATAGTTTTATTTTCCAGTAATTTCACAATTGTTTTTCAATATTTTATATATGATATACAGATACCAGAAAATTCATATTTATACGAGACCCCAGGAAGTGGAGAGGATTTATTAAGCCGTCTTACTTTTAGTGTTCTCCTGAAATATCCATACCGTGTTGAAAGGTAAACTCTCAAAACAAATTCTTGTATTTAACCTGCATGCCTACAGACCTTTACTAATGTTCAAATAACATACATTTGGTCGTTATTTGTTATTTGTTGTTTTATTTAGGAAAGGTATGAAATAATTATTAACATTATACTTAAGATGTCATTTAACTGCTTAATATATATATATATAAGTAAACATATCAGACAAAAAGCAAACATCTTGATGTTATACTTTATTATAATGTACATGCCTTTGCGGAGATTTTCTGTTATCGTTTCTTAAAAATACAGTCTTTTATCTACCGCCACATAAAAACTCATACCTAATAATAAGGAAAAGCTATTTATTTCCCTGCAGGATAAAGATGTCAACTTGTAATCTTATTATATTCGTCTTTAGAAATTAAGAGTCAGTTTCAGAAAGACAAATCGATACAAACGCAGAAACGCTATCTACATGATCCAGGCTAAGTCGAAGTTTAGGTGACCCAAGATTTTTTTTCATTACCAATCATCAAATGACGTAACTTTCCGTTGTGTCACATGTGATTTGCTAATTCAAAACGTAAGACTGACTTTAATATAGACTTAAGTCTGTTTAATGATCCTTGGGTCTGGATTTATATCCATTTGTGAGACTTCAGTAAGGTAATAAACTACTCTTAAGGCGGCCGTAGTTCCACGCAAAATGGAAAACTCACATACACCAGCTGCTCCTCCTAAACATACAAGCAGTTCGCAGATATAGAATGTATTCAATAAAGGATCATAGCTGTTGTTTTTCAGACTGTTTCCATTGCCTAACTGTTATTGTACATCTGAATAACGACAACGTTTTCGCTTTTGTGTTTAATATCAGCAATAATATCTTATACATATCCTTACAGAACTTAGTCTTTGAACTCTCATATTCTTCCTTCAATTGTTATTCGCATGATGCAACATAATCATATGGGTCTGAAGTTTACTCTATCACATATGACGATATAAAACATTGTCATATATTCTGGCCAGGTAAACATGTTTACCTTGTCCGAGTCAGAACTGGCACCACTTAACCGTTAATGCGCCTTTATCTTCCAACACTAAACAGCTGCAAAAATTGGAATATTATTTTGTGACTTCTCGTCATTCGTATTCGTGAAGTTGTGACTAGTTTGCCAAAGACCGCGTACATAGTTCACTCGCAACGTAAATGGGGAGTTTTTGGTAATTGGCACGTGATACGACATTGGCTGCTATCGATTTGTGATCATGCCTAGTTAACGATGAAGATAACAATTACACACCTCAGTAATTGTCGCCTCGAGGTTGATTTGGTTTGTGATCGATTAGACGAAATGATACAGGATAAACAAATCTATAAGTGATATATCTTCTTGTTATAAGCGAATTGGGGTGCCATAAGCTAATATAAAAATAACAGATCATACAGGTCCTACCAATTACAGTCCTCGACTATCTTTGATAAAAGAAAGAAATGTTACGTGTCCTTAAATGGGATATTTTGAACATACACCAATTCAGGTGGAAATTATGTACTGTATTATGATATTTTCAAAATATGATATTGAAATTGTCAATTATTGCCTTTTGTTAATGACGATTGGCTTGGTACATCCTCGATACTTCAATGTTTGCCATCACTGTCTTTATAGACGAGGATATATTTACAAAAAACGATAATAGATTATGAAAACCTTATTTGATTTAAACGTACATGATACGGTCAAAAACTAGTCTCGAATGTTTTATGGACAACTAAAAGCAACTACAAAACGCATGTCAAGGACGGGAACATATATTGTAAAAACAAAGATAAGAGAGAGATCAAATACAGACTCTTTTTTTATTGTATACGAACTGATAAATCTAGTTTTCCATCCGCCAAGAAAAGAATATTTCATGAATATCGGACTGCCACACGCAAACTTGTTTTGATTCTATTAATTGTCCTATATCAACAAGTAAACACATAGAACAAAGCAACAGATGGCATACATATATAGACATAATTCGCTTTATAAATCAATCCGTTTTAGTAAAAATGTTATTATTAAAGGAAAAGAATTTAATAATACATAAAAACTACTTTATCCTTCAAGCATGTCTAAATAGCACTTATATGCGTCCACGATCCTTCTGATAAAAGTTTGGTAAGTACCGAACCCACTTATGTTGTCCATACACAATTCATAATTATATACAAATACAATCCCAAGCGGAACACATCGCCTATTTTCTCTATTATTTTGGCACTTTTTACAAAAGCCATATACTGTCTATCACTAGCTAGGTATTAAGAGGATGTAATAATGTTACTAAAATATGTTTTGTTTTCGTAAAAGTACAAAAAAGCTTTTATGAAGAGTGTGGCAACGTTTGACGTTGGACCCAAAATCAATAAGGAAGTGTGTTAAACCCGTCACAAAATGATAGCTTGGTTGATCAGGATTAAAACGTCATTTTTACCAGATAGGCTAATTTAAATACATTGTTGTAAATGTCTATAGGTTTGTTTGTTTGATTTATTAACGTCCTGTTAACAGCTATGGTCATGTAAGGACGGCCTCCCATGTATGCGGTGTGTTGCGTGTATGTTGTGCGAGGTGAGTGTACTGGGAGACTGCGGTATGTTCATGTTGTGTCTTGTATAGTGGAACTGTTGCCCTTTTTATAGTGCTATATCACTGAAGCATGCCGCCGAAGACACCAAGCAACACACCCCACCCGGTCACATTATACTGACAACGGGCGAACCAGTCGTCCCACTCCCTGTATGCTGAACGCTAAGCTGGAGCAGAAACTACCACTTTTATAGACTTTGGTGTGTCTCGGCCAGGGGACAGAACCCAGAGCCTTCCTCACAGGGGCGAACGCTCAACTCAAGGCCAAAAGTGAGGCGGTGCCAAGGGAGGCATTAGGAAAGATAAAGTCAGTTAGGAAGAAGAGAAAAGATAAGATCCTAAATTTAGTCGCCTTTTACGATCATGCAATAGGGGCAGCAGGTACAATTCTAACGCCCTACCTGCAGGGCCATATAGGTTTTAGATTTGTGAGGCTGCGGTATATTGATGTAATGTCTCCTGGTAATAGTTGACAGTTGTCTATCTTTTTAAAGTTCAAAAAGTAACATCATTTCGTTGAAAATGGAAGTGTAACTAAATCATGCTAACCATGAATTTTGTTTGTTTGTTTTGTGGTTAAAACAAAATATCAAAACCACAGTTCTTCCGAATGCTAATTAGGACACGTTAGGATAAGCTCAACTTTAAATGTTCCCTTGTAGAAAAGTTGATAGTTTGTCAACACAAAAGCGTTCCTAGATCGAATATCCCCAGTTGATTTTATTTGAGCTTTGTTAACTTCTATCATTGATTTCCAAATTGACAGTTAAAGTAATCCTTTCCTAGGAAGTGTAAACTAATTGATTAATATAAATTCCTCAATTGACTACAAAACCTTACTCAAGTTTGAATAAATATGCTCCAGTAAAAGAGAATGTTCACAGTAAACGCGTTAAGTGTGTTTACGTTAAAGAACCATTGGGTTTATAACGTCTACACTTACTATATACACATGAATCAATATAAACGACAGATGGTTGACTGATAAACTTTTACTATTGAAATCCGCGACCATTAAGCAGCAATTTCTTTCTTGAATAACAGTTAAACAGGCCATTATCCGAAAATCACACCTTAATTCCAATTAACGTCTGGTCCTGTGAAAATGTTAAGCTTGGATTTGTAGTACGCACTGTTACAATGGTCGCGTTTACTAAAGACTGGTAAATACAATTCGTTATGGATCGGATCGGTTTGTTTTGTATTGATGGTAATGCATCAATTATTTGTTCTATAATACTGTATACATGTAGGCGGCAGATATTTTCACGACATCGAGGAACAATATTGAGGTTACGAAATAATCTATATTTTTCACCAGATAATTAATTAAAAATGTTCCACCTCCGTTAGGAAGAAGAAAGTTGGTCTGGAGGAAGAGAAAAGAGAACATCCTGAAGTACTATGTATAGTTTGGGCCCTTCTCGGCCCCGAAATCCATGAATTTTTAAACTGTTATTTAGTGACTAATTTGTTCAATTTTACATAATTGTTTGATTTCGGATTCAACTTTAATGACTGTTTTCTGATTTTGAAGTTGTAGTTGCCATGACAACCATCCAAAATACGCATACAAAGTTAAAATGTAGAATTTTGGCCATTTTTTTTTGCTAAGGTTTCGTCTATCGAACTATAGAGCGCCTCCTTGAACAAACTTAATATTTACTGAGAATATATATGCACTTCCAACACATCTTAAGGAGAAATATAAAAACACAAATTTAGTAAATAAAAAAAAAATGGCAAAAAATGGCAAAATTTCAACTTTATATAATTTATGCATATAACGAGTGGTAACCATGGCAACTGAAACTGCAAAATTGTAGAAGTAACTGTACAATTAAATTAGGAATGTGCTAAATACCAATTTAAATACTAAAAACATATGTAGCCCTTCTTCTAATACAACAGTATAACTCCGCTAAATACCATTGTTATATGAAAACGGTGTTATTGTAGATATATAAGCGATACTATACAAATATTGACTTTTTGTAGGTTAATACGAGGAATTGTTAAACCTGAGAAAGGTGATATTCCCCGAGGCCATTGTTACATGAAAACGGTATCATTGTAGATATATAAGCGATACTATACAAATATTGACTTTTTGTAGGTTAATACGAGGAATTGTTAAACCTGAGAAAGGTGATATTCCCGGAGGCCGAAGGCCGAGGGAAATATCACATTTCAAAGGTTTAACAATTCCTCGTATTAACCCTACAAAGAGTCAATAATTGTTTTGTTATATGAAACGATACAATGATATGAAATTTGTCATTTGGAACAATTTTGAAGCAAGGTAAGCGCAATGACCAATTAAACAATTTTTTTTAAAAATCTTCATCTTCGGATCCTAAGTAGGTACATTTAGTTCTTCTGCTTTCGAACATATAGCTACATTTAAAATGTGTTAAAACATTTTCCTATCTCACGGTTGTCTGCCATGTTGAATTTGGCTATTGCCCGATGAACGGCAATGCTCTATTTTTTGTTTGGTCAAAATGTGGAAGAGACAGGGAATTCCCTGTATCTATTTAAAGCCAGGTTACCGGATTTGCAATGTCAACCTCTGAACAGGTGTTCATCGGTCTCAGGTTAAAATTGCATTTTGTCAAGACCTGACCGAGCGGTCTAGACCAATCAGAAAACGGCAAAACTCAGTCATATAGCAATGTAAGATAATGGGAAGGCGATCTTGGTGATTGGTATTGTAGAAAACTAATTAAGGTGTCATGTATGTTTGACAGGAAATGTCACGTGCATAAATGACAAACAGGAGATGCTAGAACTTATGTTAACCGCTTACAATCAGATGATGACGTGCTTGACATTATGTTGGTATTTCCATGGAAAAAATAAGCTTAGTTATAGTATTTTTAACAAATGCATTCAGTTGATTAATTCCAAGATAATTTTTATATACAGGTAAAAAACAAAGCTATAACATGGAGATTTCCCTTGTGCTTTCAATGCTCTCTGTCACGGTTTGGAGTAGACATTTCCTTGACAAAAATCCCACAGGCAGGTCAGCGAACACCGTCGCTATTGAATGGCCATGCAATTAGACATTCCTCATTCGTCTACCTTACGTAAACTTATGCCGAAAAAGAATATCATGTTGTAATATACTGCTTAACTTTCGCCGTATTTGTAAGGAATGGAACTGTTTCTATGCACTAGCAAACGATTCATTACTTTAGACAAATATCGTTGTAGAGTAATCCTAATTTTGTGGAAATAAACCAGCAACGCTCGTTCAATAAAGAATGATTAATGAAAACTGCAACGTTACGGTTACACAACAAACTAATGTCAATGTTAAATACAGTGGGCGTTGAGATATTGATAATTACCGTGATAATTAATTAAAATGCTGATTACTGTAATTGAAGTAGTAATACGAAGTTTGATGGATGGACGCTGAGCATTTGAATATAATCGATCATCAACAATCCTACTTGATTCAAATAACAAAAGTGAGCATTTTCTTTCATATCTGCCATAAATGAATTCTGTCCCTCCCACCTCACAACACTAATCACAATTCTATACCGATAGACTCTCGCTTGTCGATGTATCAGAATAGACACATAATCCATTTTTTGATAGATTCGACGGCGAAGATTCCATTTGTAAGGATGCTTTGGGATTGACCTGACACACACGGGGTATCCGCAATACGCTCCCGCCGGATTGTCAGTCTCATTCGTCAAATGCTGCATCGGAATTTCCTGTAATGGACAGATCCTCTTGCCGTTTCGGAAATCCTGAACAAAAATCCGCCCGTAATTAACTCGATACAAATTCGAAGCGATTTCTAGCTTTATAAATTTCATATGGTGTGCAACATCTTGTTAATTTATCTGGCAGACTATCCTATGTGACAAGTTCTGATAATAAAAATTAAGGCATCCCGCGCGCGTTTTTATTCTTTTTAATCAAACAATCGTGTTTCTTGTTTTCGTTTTGTCATTTTGTGTGATTTATGTAAATCAGAATTGCTTTACAAGTCGTTTGCGTCCCCAGGAAAATTTGACATGTACCGTTCTTGTCACGCGATCCCGGCACTACTGTCACAATACCCATTAACTAGCCATTATAAAGATATTAATTTTTTAACCATTAAAATTGTATACGTTTAATGGGTTCAAATTAATGGTTTAAATACATTAATTTTTATAAAAAGAAATAAGAGCCATAAAATATGCCATTAAATATAGCATTTTAATGACAATTAAAAAAAAACTTTGATGGCAATTAAATTCGGACATATTATATTAACAGCCATTAATAAAACATTATTTATGAACAACAATAATAATGGCTATTACTGTAATGGCCATTAACATTATTTCAACATGAAAATAATTGTTAATGGACATTAAACATATACAACAATAATGGCTATTAATAGTTACTCATTAATTTAGAAAAATAATGGCCATTACCTTATTATGTTATGGAAATTAACTACCATTATAATTGTGGAAATTAATTGCCATTATTATGCCATATTTATTAGTCATGATTACATGTCCCTATCAACATTTCAGCCGGTAATCGTTGACAGACCTTGGTTTACATACACATATGTGTGTGTATAGTACTGTACACATTGTGTAGTTGACTTGTACTAATATGTAAACATGCATGGACAGACCACCAAAATAACAGGTTTCAAAGATTTAAATGTACATTGCAGTTGCAATTTATTGTTTTTACACACAATTTTCATTCAAGGTTACATGTAACAAAAAGCATGTTTTATTCATTGGATCACTGATTGAAATTAAAAAACATTTTGAAAAAAAAAGTGTGTTGTTTTTCTTTGAATCGTTAAATATAATATACGATTTGGAATTAAACACTGCTAGAAATTATTCCTTAATTATAATTATAAACACATCACATGTCAAATTGACCTCATAATTAAAATATTAAAGGATTATGATTATACTTTAATTACTGGTAGATTAAACAAAATCAACACTAAGCTACATAACCTATATGTAGATAACAAGCTTTTGACCTAAGCTTTATTCTTAAAAAGATAATCACGAAAAAAAAAATCCATGTAAGGAGCTACTGACTTTTGATAAAGTTCAAATGCATGGAGGGGAACTAATTCACCTCTGTCTGTAAATTTTCAAAAGATTAAAAAAAGTTGTTCTTTTTTTATATTTTTTATCTAAATTTAGAAATCCCTAATTTATATTATGACATCAGCAGAGGAATGTATGCTACTGGAAAGTTAATTCATTTATCTGCATATTCTTTTAATTTTTTTGACAAAGCAGCAACAAACTCCTTTTTGAAATCACTTTTCAACTTAATGACTCCATCCACTGACACATATAAGTACTTGTTAGATTTGGCAAGTTCCCACACACAGTAACCCATGTTAGGATTAACCTCGACATCTTTTTTATTTAATTTCATTTCACTTGTTGCTAGTTTCTCCGTTATTTGTTCAGCACATGTATCATGATCAACTCCAACTCTACCACATGGCTTCTGAGAACTTTGCACTGTAATATCCGTGATAGAAGAGCACTTAACACCCCAGTATACATTTTTGTTCTCCCATTCGATCAGGCACAAAGATCTGTAGTTATGGGTATCAAAGTCTCCAATATGTGACTGAACCCTAGATCTCCTTTTCAACTTCGAATTCTTTGAACCACCTCCATTACTAGTAGTACTATCAGTAGTATGTTGATCATCTCCAAAATTATCACTAGCTTGTTCTGAATCTGTCTCCAAATTTGCTGTATTACTTTCGCTAGTACTTCTCTCAAGATCATCATCACTATCACTGGATAATACATCTTTGGCTTTAACTTTTGCATGTTTATTTTGTTTACATTTTTTTTCCTTCTCTTTTGATCTCAGGTAAGATGTTTTTATGGTAAACATTTGTTTTACTCCAACATCCTCTAGTGCAGGCTGTAGATCTACAGCATTGTTGATCATTATTTTCTTTAACACTACGTTTGAGAAGAGGTTGTTCTTTTTTGATATATAGATTCCTTTACCAACAATTTGACCACTTGCAGCATTTTTAGACATTACATTAATTTCTTCTCCTGCTTCGAATTCACCGTCAAATGCTGTCTCATCATGATCAACTTCGTCATGTTTACGTTTTTTTCTGAACTTTTGTCCTTTTACCCAGATTTAAATCCTTCAAATACTTCCTCCTGTTCATAAGATGTTCCCCTAAACGTTTGTATAGTTTCTTTCTTAGATTACATGTTAGCTTATGGCCCATGTACTCTTCCATTACCTCAAAAAATTTTCTCTTCTTTTTCTCTGGAATATCGGACATACTGGCCGGGGGAAACTTCCACAATTTAGCTGCATTTGCAGCATCCTTTACTAATCCATTGAAATACCGTTGAGCATGCGTAGACTTTCCTCTCAATTCTTTCTTTTCAAGCATATCCTCTAATTTAAAATTTGTACTGCCATGGTCACTTGTCGGTCTTGAGGTGTCGTTAATCGAGTCCTCTGACTCCAGATCATCAGAACTAGCAGTACTATTATTACTGCTTAATGAGGTGCAATCAGTAGATTTTGATGGTTGTTGCGATTGCTTCAATGCTCTTGCATAACGACGATCATTAAAATTCTTAAAGATATCCATGATGTCCTCCTCTGTAAACGTTTTAAGGTCCTCTGTTTTGATGCCATGTTCTGTTGGATAAAAACAAGCAAATTTTACCAGTGACAGATATACTGTTTGTTTTTTATTTTACTAACAAAATAAAACGAGTGTACATAGCGATATCAAGGACATATGATATAATAGAGACTGGAATTTAAGTAAATTAGGTCTAGAAAACACGTGCACGTAACGGGATGACAGGAACTACAATTTTCTCTTAAAATATTGTCCATTTGCCTTCCAATTGCAGCCAGTGTCTGGACAGCGAGTTTCATATATAGTGTAATAAATTATGCCTACTGAATCTTACAATACTTGATCAATCGAGAATAAAAGAAGCAATTTCAGTTGTGTCGAATCTAGATCTGTAGACTGATCAGTTTAAAACAAAATTATAGTGTATTAATTATACTAATAACAGGGATTTTCTTTCAGTACAATTTGGGGCCGATATTCGGCCCCATTCCCCTCAAAAAATTGGGATAAAATTCGCAATTGGCTGGTCATGAATTCCTAATGGGAAATCCGGAATCTTAATGTTGATCTTGGAGAAACTACTGGATACATTCAAGGTCAAAAGGATTTGTGCTATAAGTCAACCAGACAATGACAGTTAACTCAGCTCTACAATATAATATATAAATGAACAGAAACCTGAATTTAGTGCTTTTCTTCATTTCAATATCCCTGAATAAAATCATTAACGAAACCACTTATTAATAATTTAAGTAGGCCTACGCCAGTTTTTTTCCTGCCTATATATAACTGGGGTCGACTATCTACCCCATTCCCAATCACAAATTAACCATTTCTACTTCCAAATTCCCCAATTTGTAACCAATATGATATTATCCCTCAACAACCGACCTTTTCCCGATTTTAATTATGATATAGAATTATGTTCTTTATTGTAAAGAAATCACAGCATAATAATTTATTCTTTATACATATATGTATGTGTATTACCATTTGACTTTTCTAGAGAAAATGTCATAGGCAGAGGTCACACTACAATTAAAAAGTGCTACGTATTTGTCTTAGTAAAATTAATAGATATTAGATTAGGTACATTTGTGCAGTTATCAATCATAGTACAAATGCTTAGACTCAAAAACATATATCTATCACAAAACTCGCTGAAATTGCGACAAGTTTTACCCAAATTACTTTTCAAACAAATTGGCCTACCAAATTATAATAACGTCGTATAACAAGCTGGTCTTATTTTGATTTCTAGGCTAAAATAATGAAAGTAAAATCACATCATGTCAAATTTACACGAACCTTTCATGGCCTGCGTCCCTTCAGTTGACAATTCCATTATTCTGTTCACCAGGTATGCCTGTTGGAGTACAGGTATGTCTAGATTCGAATATTCGTTGTATTTCAAACTTTCCACTTCTTTTCTCAGACGAAACGCTCACGAGATTCCCGCGCTTTTTATTGAAAAACCGGAAATCGTAATGCGCCACCAAGCGGCGTAAGTATAGTAAACAAAAATGGCGACCTCCATGCATGAGGGTTGGCTGTGCTGGGAGATCAGAAAATACAACAAGCATGCCCCGTAAAAACCTCCTGTGTCCGTGTAACATCTGCAAGTATAACGTTATCGTATCTGATAATCGTAAATTAAGAGGACATGTCCAAAAGTATGGACGTTACGACAGAAGACATGGAGAAGAAAGTTATGCGCACGTGGATAGGTCTATGGCCGCTGACACTGGTAGAGAAGGAATTACAAAACACAGTGCTATACGCGAATCTTCTCATGAGCTCGAGAGTAGGAAGCGTAAAAAAACGTAAGATTTAAAGAATTTTAGATTGATCTTAAATGGTAAAATATACGTCATTAAAAAATAGCATAATTTTATGCATGGATTCCAGATACTTCAGCTAGCTAGCCTAAGGTCTCTGTATAATGCGATTTTTGTTGTGTTCGACTTGCTTGGTGTCGTATCGGAGCTAAAGTTCAAAAATAGTTTTGACTGCATTTCAACTTCATCGTGTCAGTAGATATTACGGTATATTAGAAGGAGATTATAGGCAATGACGTACAGGATTATACGCGCTCAAACCTTTGAGTCTTGATCCTTGTACTGGAAGAAGAAGAAGAAGAGGAGTTCGTATTGAATAACAAATGAAGATAACACTAATAGTAAAAATAGTTTATATTTTGATATATGTCTCGATTCGATTGTTATCTTCATTTGTTATTCAATACAAACCCCTGTGCAATGATTAAATAATAGCTTGAAATCAGATTGAATGTTTATATTTATTTATTTATAGAAACAATCATAATTTCTACTTTAGAATAATTGTTTTCTATCTATGACATACAAAAAAGGTGTCATATATATATATTATATTTCACTTCGGGTAGTGTATATGTAGGGTAAAATACATTAAAGTATTGATTAACACTCAGCAATTCAAATCAAGACTAAAATGATTCGAGGAATAACAAAGTTCAAGAATGTTTACTATTAAATTTGAAACGATCAAATTAATAATAATAATAATATTTATTCAGGTAAAAAATAGGCATACTTAATATAAGATCAATTAATACAATATTAATAACCAAATGATTATTTATCAATTTTCAGTCTTATGGAAAAAGATTCAGACTTGACACGTATACCTCATATAACAGCAGAGAGTGGAAGAAAGCATACATGTACAGAGGTATAATTGAGGAAGAATTTGTAAAAATATAAGTTTCTGATTTAATCTTGATGCTGCATCTTTACATGCTTTGAGATAGATTCATCACTTTAACGATATATAATGCATGGCCAATGCTGCAATGCATAATAAATATTTTGAAGTAGACTTGAATTGTGTATTGTCAACAAACCTGTGATATGATTCATATTGCTCACACAAGCGATATGTATTCATAATCATAAGATTATCATCTTTTAGATGAATGTATTGGAATACTTCAGACTGGTTTTGTTTTCTATCAAAGTAGACAACCTAGTAATGCTGTTACATCACTATTCAGGGCTCTCGCTGGGCTGTATTTGGGGCCATTCACAATGAAAAATAGTGTGTTTTTTCACAATCACTCGAGCTGATTTTCACAATTCCCTGGTGTGGAAAAAATCAAAATAAATGCATCACAATTGGCAAAAACAAGACATAAAAAACTGAACTATGTCATGAGAAATTAAAAAAAAAAAAAAACAATGTTTACAAAACAAATATAAATTATTTGGCACAGAAAGAAAGTGTTTTGGTAGTTTTTTCATAAATTTGGTGGATACTGTGCTAATTTCCACAATTCAGAAGGCCCGGGCCCTATTCACACAAAAGTATGAGAGAGCCCTGCTATTGCAAAGACTTAAAATTCATTGATAATTTTAGCAAGACATGATCAAAATCAAATTGTAACAATTTTGTATTCATAAACTTTTTTTTCAGTATGCATGCCAGGCCAAATCTGGAGTTGCCTGTCCATGAAAGTGGAGACAATGATCATGATGAATGTGTGGATTTTGAGTCAACAAGTACTGTACATGTTCAAGATGATGAAAGGTAAAAGAGTTTTAAGTATTGTACAGTATTATGTTATATCTTATCCTAGTATGAAGATTTACTGTCATTGATATTGTAGCCAGATTCACAACTGAATAAGATGGGATACGGTAAGAGGTTTACAGGAATCTGTGCATTTTTGTGCCTCGAAACTTGTCCTGACAACTTCTAAACCTGTGAATTCATTCCTACATAGAAATATGAGAGATTTAACATAAGGAACTTAATTGAACCTTGGTATAATGCTTTGAGCTATAGGAATTACTTGAATATAAAGTTGAGAAAGATTAGTCAGGACAAACAAAATATTAAAGATTAAACAGGTGTTTGAGAAACAAGTATTTTAGAAATGTCATCTATATTTTATTTATTTATTTATTTCTAGCTTGCAAATAGAGTCAGAAGAAGAATCGTCTGATATTGAAGGCCAAGATTCCTCAGATGAAGAATTAAATGCACAGTGTCAAGCAAGGCTGTACAACAAAGAGCTATATTCAAATGGAATTGCAGTTGAAAAAATGTATGGAGACTTTAGTTCTATTACTGTTCTACAATGGTTGGCAATGCAATTTCACCTGTTTTCTTCACATCCATCGATGAGCAAAGAGATGTTTACAAATAATTTAAAATTAAATTGTTTTCTAAATTCACATTTGAATCAAAGGCAACTTCATCCTATTCCTACAACATACAAGGAAGCAAGGAAAATGATTCAGCCCTATGTACTCCAAAAGCAGGTGTATTTTTCTTGTGTCAATGATTGCAAGATTTTCAAAAATGAGAACAAAAGTGATCAGTGTCAATTTTGTGGTTCTCGAGAAAAGAAGAGATTCATTTATCTACCTATTGGTCCACGTCTTGCAAGGTATTTTGGAGAAAGAAACTTGGCAAAGTTGCTTCATGACCACTCTAGAAGACAAGAAAGTATAGAGTCAGATATGTGGGATCTTCATGATTCTCCTTCATGGAAACAACATTATTCAGCTGATGGGTATTTCAATGGCTCCATGAATGGCATATCACTTGCCTTCGAAGTAGATGGCGTCAACCCTTTTCACAATGTTGGTGTTCAATATTCCATGACGCCAATGATGTTAACACTGCTCAACCTACCGAGGGAAATTCGAAATTCTTTTGAAAATATAATGCTGGTAGGGATCATACCAGGAAGTGGGCGCAGTGAGGCAGGAAAGTTGGATCCTTACATAAAATATCATGGTTGATGAAATGCTTGAACTCACAGAGTGTACTTTGGTCGACTCATATTTAGATGCACCTGTACAGATTAAGATTAAACTGCTATTCTATGTTATGGACTACCCTGGGCTATCCAAAGTGTTTAACTTACAAGGAAGTGGTGGGTTATCTGCATGTCACTGGTGCCATGTTCGTGGTGAGTACAATGGCAATTTGAACAAAACAATTTATCCATCTAATTTTCTCTACCTTTCATCAGACGATCCTTTGATCAAGACAGATGATGAGAATTATGGATATCAAATAAAGAGAAGCAAACCAGTAGATAAAGATGTTATTTTGGAAGAATCGTCACGAACTGCATACGAAAACAGCAAGAGTAAAGTGAACAAAACATTTATTGCTTGCGCTACTGGATGTAAACAACAATACGCTCTGGCAAGACTTCCCGGTCATAATCGAATTGAAGAAACACAACCAGATGCTTGCCACACAGTGAAGGATATTATTCAGAACATTGTTAAATTATTAACAAATAAAGGATTAGATATTGAGAAGATTGAAAAGGCAGAAGTTAGTGCTGGAAGGACCAATAGTGGATCAGCAGCCCACAAAGAGACTTAACGATGTAAAGGGAAAAAGTAAACATGTGCAAAAGGTCTTCAAATGTGTACTTACAGAAACAGAAATGAAAGAGGCTGATGCAAGGGCTTGTAGCATAAGAACTCCATTAGGATTTGGAGTAAAACCTTCTCCATTTATTACCAAGAATAGCTCTTTAAAGTCACACGATTGGAAGCAGTTAGCTTGCCAGGGCATATTGAAGTTTTGCCTACGTGGATTTTTGTCAGCTGATTGTCGTCAGTCACTTTTTTACTTGCTTGATGTCATATCATTGTTGTGCATGGAGCATCAGTGTATTGATCATTTGTCTTCATTGGAGGAAAAAGTGAACCACGCTCTTGCATTATTGGAGAGAGACTTCCCCCTTTCTATTCAAAACATAACAACACACATATTACATCATGTTGTTCAAAGTATCAGGAAGTTTGGTCCAGTGTACAGCACATGGATGTTTTGTTACGAAAGATTTAACTCGTGGCTCTGCAAAAGAACTCTAAATATGCGTCACCCTGAATCGACAGCAGTTGAAACTTATATTATTTTCGACTGGTGTCAGTTTATGATCAGCTCGGGGAAAATGCCGGAAGGATTTTCTGAAAACATAGTTCGTGATATGACATACATGTACTATGACAATGAAGAAGAAGATATTTGTGTGAATGAGAATGATTCTTCCACTCTTAATGGATATCGACCCAATAAGAAGGAATTAAAGGTTATCAGCAGAGTTTGTGACAAGTGTTCAAACAATGAGAAAAACTGTGACATTAGGAAAAAAGGTCAAATGACTGTCACTCACATCCCTACTGGACGTAAAGTTACGTATACTAGCACAACAAATCAGCGTACTGGAGCAAAGACAAATTCTGCTTATATCTGTTTTGAAGTTGAGAGAGGAAAGAGAGAACAGAAGATAGAGTCTGGAAAGTTTCTGTGTTTTGGTAAAATTTTGTACTTTATTTCACACAAAGAAAATCTGTCAACAAGAAAGGAGATTGTCTTTGCAGTTATTCAGAATTACACACCAGAATATGACATGGAAAGTGGATTGTGGTTCTGTAATACAGTTGGTAATAAAGATAAAAAGGTCATCTTTGATCTCAAGGATTTGTCACTCCCACTGGTTACTGCAGAGGAAAATGGAGCACTGTGGTTTTTGAATTCTAACAAGAAACCATTCATATGAACATTTATGCAAAGTCAATTAATTATAATTTGATGGACATTTAACATGTTTAAAGTGATTTTGAGGCTAAATGCTCTCAAACAAATGATTGCATGTTTTTTTTTGTTTTTGTCTTTTTGTATTGGTACATGTATTCGATAGAATGAATTGTAGCTGCATGTTTTATATAAGAAGCTGGATGTAGTAGGATTATAATTATCACATCAGGTTCAATTCCATGTAATTATGAACAAATTAAGTTAATAATAAATCCCATTCCTATGCACTGTAAGTGTACAAACATATATCTATGTACCAGCTACCTTAGAACTGCAATTAAGTTTTATAATACATGTATACAGATATGAAACAAATAAGATAAAGACATGGAGATTGAAAAAATATGATTTATTCTGTGTTTACATTTCAAATTTACATTGTATAAAGATCTTTGTCATTAAGTTATTACTAATAAATAATGGCAATCAATCTTTATCAAGTAACTCAGCTGATGGATTTACTCTCAATATAATGCCCATTAATAAATTAACACAAATCAAAAAGTCAACATTTGGAATTAATGGCCATTAACGATCCTCTGATAACAAAATGATATAAGTAATGGCTATTAAAACTGAACTTATGAGAATAATGGCAATGAATACTTGAAATCGTAAATAATTGCCATTATTTTCTTTGTTTAATGGGAATTAATAACAGCTATAACAAAAAATAATGCACATTAAAAAATAATGCCCATAACATTGATGAAAATAACTTCTTATTAATGGATATTTTGAAAAATAATGGCTGATTAAATATATTAATGTGCATTAATTATTTCCTTCAGAAAAAAGGAAACATGAATTAATGGTAGGAATTGATTGTTTTATGGAAAGTAATAGGGTTTTAATGCCATTTTAATGAAATTTTAATAGCAATAACTGACAGTAGTGTCACGCGATCCCCTTAACCAGAGAGTCGTCACTCCTATTGACAAATGTTTGCATGATGATAAATTTGCATGTTAAGCAATGTATACAAACGTTGCCATGTCTTTTGAACTCATTACATATTATGACTAACAAAATTATTCTTTGGGTACATTTTACGTGATTTATTTCTTGAACATGAAATTTGCTTGAGTCTTTGGCGTGTTGACTATGCATGTCGTTTGAATCTCTAACGAAGTGAAGCATTTCTTTGCCTTTCGAATTTCAAACATATTTTATTGCAATTTCATCACGTCATTGTTCAAATTTCCTTCGTAAATTAAGAAAAAAGATCAGCTTTCAGAAATTCTGTCTCGTTCGCCCAATCAGATCAGCCTTTCTTTCACGCTTAGGCCTCTATATCAAAATGGCGACGAAAACAGTATCTGATGCGATTGCAAAAGTTGTTCCATTATTCGGAGAAAATATTAAGGTTAAAGACGAACAGATACAAGTATTACGATGCCTCGTCGATAAAAAGAATTGTATGGCAGTTTTGCCAACTGGTTTTGGAAAGTTGCTTCAATTTCAAATGCATATACCCGTTGAGCGTATGTTGTTTAACGAAACTTCAAAAGTGATTGTGGTGTGTCCGTTAATATCTCTGATGCAAGACCAAGCTTGGAAACTCAATATTATCAATGGTATTACAGCAGTTTACGTAGGCATGCCAGTAGAAAATGTGTAAATAAAAATGTCACTATATGATAAATACACCAACGCTATCGGAATCTCGTTCCATCGGAGAAAATAATCTTAATCTACATGCCTTTGGTGATTTACGGAGACAGTTTAGGTTACATGAACTCAGGGAAGCACCCGTTCGATCGGATGTCAAAACGTGAGCAACATCCATATTATTTTTTTTCAAGATTTGGACTGATAAGCTTGAAACGTAATTAAACTTCACGAAGATAAGCTATATTTTAAGGTCATCTGACCGAAGGTCAGGTTGACCTATTGTCATCGTGTTTCGTCCGTCGTCGTGCGCCGTGCGCCGTCCACCATCCGCCGTCCGCCGTGCGTCGTGCGTAAAACTATTTATACAAAAGCCTACTCCTCCTAAACCCTTGAGTGAATTACATCCATATTTGGTGTGAAACATCCTTGGGGAAGGACAATCATATTTTATATAAATGAGATAAGTCCGACCCCTAGGGGCAGAGGGGCTGGGCCCCAAAAGGGCAAATTTTCTTAATTTTAGCTTTAAAATCCTACTCCTCCTTCATCCTTGGATGGATTTCATCTATATTTGGTGTGAAACAATATTGGGGAAGAACAATCATATCTTATATAAATGAGCTTGGTCCGACTCCTAGGGGCTGAGGGGTGGGGCCCCAAAAGGGCAAATTTTCTTAATTTTAGCTTTAAAATCCTACTCCTCCTTCATCCTTGGATGGATTTCATCCATATTTGGTGTGAAACATCATTGGGGAAGGACAATCATATTTTATATAAATGAGTCTGGTTTGACCCCTAGGGGCTGAGGGGTGGGGCCCCAAAAGGGCAAATTTTCTTAATTTTAGCTGGCCCAATTCCTGTTTTCAGGTTTCGGTCTCCCGATCTCAATGAAATCATATTTTATATAAATGAGTCTGGTTTGACCCCTAGGGGCTGAGGGGTGGGGCCCCAAAAGGGCAAATTTTCTTAATTTTAGCTGGCCCAATTCCTGTTTTCAGGTTTCGGTCTCCGATCTCAATGATTTTATAGGGGTTTAATTTTTTTTTTTTAATTTTTTTTATTTTTTTTCTTTTTGCATAATTACATTACAACACAATGTACACAGTCACATAAAACAATATACAGGTACACATATATATGTATTCACAATCACATATCACTCGCGAGCACACACAAAAACACACATACACACACCCACACATCCTCACACCCACACACTCCCACCCACACACTCACCCTTACACACACCTACATTCGTGCAAGAATGTACACACAACTATTTCATTTTAAGGGAAAATTTTAGAATTGAATTTTATAATTGTTATAAATAGCACAATATTAATATCAAGTGTATTGTTATACTAGTTTAAAATACGTATTTGAACAGGCGATGTATTTTCAATCACAACTTACAAAATCAGTTATCCAGTAATAAAAAGATTATAATGATTTATCTTGAAATATCTTATATATTTTACTCAAATGGCTTGGTAAATATCTAATGAAAAAACACATTTCTAATACTCAAATGTACATGTATCATTGTACTCTCACACATATTCTCTGCCTCAAGCGCATACACCCACACACAGTAATCACGTGCATAATGATATATTACATTTACATGATACGCGAAAAAACATAAACATTTTTGTTGCCATTTTTTTTTTAAATAATACAGGACTAAGTTATGGATAAGAAACTATGATTGAGTAATACAGAGTATTGTAGTTGGTTTCTTAACAAAATAAAAAAAAATTGAGGGGTTTAATTGATGCCGAACAACATACAACATTTTCGTAAAGATTTTTGGTATTCCAAGATGGCCGCTGGCCCACTTCCTGTTTTAAGGTTTCAACCTCCGATCTCAATGAAAATTGGTCTATAGGGGTTTTAATTGATGCCGAACAACATGAAAACATTTTCATAAAGATTTTGGTATTCCAAGATGGCCACTGGCCAACTTCCTGTTTTCAGGTTTCAGTCTCCGATCTCAATGAAAATTGGTCTATAGGGGTTTTAATTGATTCAGAAGGGGGAACTTTAGGTGAGGACAATCATATTTTATAAAGGACCGAGCTAAGACCCATGGGGATAGTACGGCGGAGGTCCAAAATGGGAGCTTTGCTGAAATTTGGCTTTAAAATCTGACGACTCCTCATATTAATCCTTGAATTGGTTACAACCATACATGGATGAAGGGCTACCAAGTTTGTTCAACAAATGATATTTACCTATTTCAGAAACTTACATATTCAACTAAGGAGTTCCTTGTATTGTTTATAATAATCGTTAACCAATTTGCTTTATACTGTGACTTTGTTGTTTTGTGCCATGAGTCAGATGACCGTTAAGGCCCATGGGCCTCTTGTTCATTTTTTAGACTCTTGTCCCGAAGAAGACACCAAAATTAGAAATGCTGAAATAGATTTTATATATGGATATCCAGAGGGGTTTATAGGCGATTCATTGTGGAGAGCTAACATTCAGAAGCTGAATGATTCAGTGATAGTTGTTGACGAGTTCCACACCAATGCGACTTGGTAAGTTGAATAAAAAACACTATGAAATATGATTATGAACATCCACCTTTCATTATGTGTTACTAGTGGGCGACACCTGAAGGAATGTCGCAGATGAAATGAAGAGAATTGCAAACGGGATTTAACTCTAGCTAAGAGAGCGATTTCACTAGCCCATGAAATAATGTCCCACAGTTTAAAGTCATTTTTCGATTTCAGTCTATTTGACCCTTGTGACTGTGACCTTGAATGAAAGTCAATGTCATTCATTTGATCAAACTTGGTAGCCCATCATCTCAGCATACTACAAACGTAATACCATGGCTACAGGCCTGTCAGATATTGATAGAGGAGTCATTTAAAGATTTTAGCCGATTTGACACTGACCTTGAATGAAGGTAATTAGGGCATTTATTTGAACAAATTTGGTAGCCTTCCATTTCAGCATGTTACAGGCCCAACATCAGGTCTGTCATCCTCGATATTCAAGGGGTTCCGATCACTTACGATCTCTATTGTAAGTGATCGGAACCCCTGGAATATCGAGGATACAGGTCTGTTGACAATAACTCATTGCAGTTGGAATAAAACTTGCACTCCCAATTCAAAACTAGTAGTCGATTCTTTTATGACTTATCCTGATCTTCAGAAGTATGTTTTAATTCCTTAACAAAAATGAATGTATGTAAAGAATGTAGACATTTAACACACCATTTTGTTCAGAACTACTCAAATCACTCTTACAATAGTGTATTTACCTTTTAAGATGCATTATTTTGTCTTAAAAGTAACTTCCCCTAATAAAAGTAGCATCAAAATGGCTATCTAATGATTTTATGTATCCTTTGTGAAAATCTGCCTTGGTCTGCGAAGTTATTTTTTCATTAATTCTATGCATTTATGGCTCCTGGGGACATGCATTGCTTATTATACCGAAAATCCGCTAATCTATTTAATTAATAATATTACTTAAATCTGTGGTGATCGAGTAAATATTTCCGTGTTAAGTATATACGCTTCATCCGTCATCGTTGTGCAATTGGAAGGGGAGATAACTCTGTGTGAAAGATGAACAGTCACTACAGGGACATGCACCTCAGGGAAATATGATGCTTTATTTCCCTCGAGGGAAACACAATGTCTTATTTCTCAGCCATGTGATATATTTCAACTAATCACAGACACTTATATATTTTGCATTATACTTGGAGACACTCTATAGCTCAAAAATGACTAAAATAGAAAATTACCTCCCTTTATTCGGTCCCACTGGTTTCTGTAACAATAAATATGGAACAGCTTACCAGGTAATACTTCAATTATAAATAATAATTAAAGGGACAATTCAGCCTAAGAGTACATTAAAATTTGCACTTACAATGTATATCGGAAACAAACCAGTTCTAATAGATATTAGATAATTTGGTTTTACTGTGATATTCCAGAAAAGCTCACTGTAGTACATGTTGTACCTGCTTAATTATATTGATCAACAATTTGGAATTTCAATCAAAATAATTAACAAGTATGTGTTTAATAAGACATGTAGAACAATACATTTATGTCAAAGTGGTTGTGTAACAGAATTAGCCTCACTGAATTGTCCATTTCAAAATTTGGTAATTGAAAGCACACCCTTTCAAAGTCAGTTTTCAGTAGTAATGGAGAAATTCGTTGTTTTTATGATTTCATAATTGAATCAATCTACTTATACAATCTTTTCCTATTAGCGCCAACTTTAGATTGCTTTTACAGTACTGATCCATGAAGAATGTTTGTTTTCGCAATGTCAAAGCACTGTAAGTATAGGGCAACGGTGGCCGACATATTACCACAAGCCCTCCACCTCTGGGATGCGAGTTCGAATTCCATGTGGGGCAGTTGCCAGGTACTGATCACTGCTTGGTAGCTTTTCTCCGAGTACTCCGGCTTTCCTCCACCAACAAACCTGGCATGTCCTTACATGACCCGGGCTGTTAATATGACGTTAAACTAATAAAACCAAAACCATAAATACTTCATGTATATGACATCACAAATTTTGTATTCTTACTGAAAACATGTATTTTTATAAATAATTATGTAAAAGTTTCCGCTAACCCCATTTTATCGAATAGAGACCGTTTTTCCTCATAAAAAATTAAAAAAGAAATTGGTAACAGTCGACATACATTTATCATCCTGGTCGAACACTTGATCTCTTACAAATACATACATTTAGGGAATAAGAAAAGTTAAATAGTGTTTTTCCAAGAATAACAAAATAACACTATAGATTCCATGGATATGGATTGTATGACACTCAATAGGTTATTATATATTGAGTTAGTTTTTCAAACAAAAACAAAAATTTCAGCGGAATCATTTAACATTAACCTTGATTACATACCATGAAAATGAGAAAATAAGCCAATTACCTCCCCTTACCGATCCCAGGTTAAAATCTTGGTTTGGACCAACCTGAACAACATCGGGCATTACACATACAACCTGAACGACCAATCGGGCATTACACATAATACATGTGATTTATCTCCCATCGGTTGCTCCGTTTGGGTTCGGACAAGATTTGGTCATTTTATAGAATATTAATGGCACATGTCTGACTTAGAAATCTAAATTTATTCATTCAACTGTTAAACATACCTGTACAAAAGTATATACATGTATAATTAATTTGCATAACATATGCAATTGCATTATGATATTCAGATAGTATTTCTCCATTTCCTGTGCTTATTCATGCAATTTAATATCATGAAAATCTGCCAAATATCATGACCTTTGACCAAAAATTGCAGAACACAATACATTTCAAAGAATCCTTCAAAAATGTTCAGTCTGTGAAGGAATATGTATCTGTTTGTATTTTCTATGGAATTTGTCAGCAGGGAGAGATAACTCCATATTGCAGGAAATTTTGAGCACCAGCCATCCGATAAACTTACAAACCTGGTGCTATGTGTTTTTGTATGTAAGTTGTTGTGCATTAAATTCATACTGTTTCCTTAAACAAGATAAAAAAACCACAATGAACAGAAAAGGATGGATGTAGCATCGGGTAATGGATATGTCCAGACCATTGGAAGCAAGCAGGCCCCCCTCCACCACCACCACCCTCGGATATTTTATATTCATACCATTTAACGAGGCGTTACAAACATAGTATAACAAGAGAAGAGACATGTTGATTTCAATTCTGAAAAATACAGCCCCCCCCCCCCCACCTAACACACACTATACATGATAGTGTGCACATTTATGTATATGTGCACCCTATGTACATGTGTGCCAGTTATGTACATGATGCATGTGTACACATGGATTTGCTCATTCCCTAATCCCATTTTATCAAAAATAATAAAGAATAACAAAGCAGTTAATTTGTGCATGCCTTTCAAAGTCAGTTTTCGACATTTTAAATGGCAAATCATGATCAATATTTGAAAATAAGGTTTTGATTTGGTTTTGACTTATATTTGTACCATGCAGTGTCATTAAGGGATGTGTCAGACATAATGATGGAAGAAAGCCTAAATGAAAAAGGTGAAAAAAACATATTGTGTAAGAAATGCTCTCAAAGAAAATAAAATTTCCTTCAGTAGTTAATTGTGTTTATTGATCATAAATAAAATATCGACAACTTCCTTAACAAGGAAAAATCTTTAAAATTTTCTTATTGTTTATTTAATTCAATATTTATTTAATCCTTGAGAGAAATTCTCAGAGAATAGCCAGGGCCTAAGCACTTGGTCAAAATTTGGATTACTTTCAATTTTGTTTTATGTAAGAGTGGCAAAATCAGGCTTGGATTTGACGAGTCAACCAAGATAATCATACAACATCACTGAAGTCATTAATATCTGCGACGCCACAATAGTGTTCGTCTTACAAAATTTATGACATGACTGTATATGACATGGCTAAATGGGTCAGTGTTATATTATACATGTAGATATGCTCTTTTTCATAACGCGGGTCGATCTGATGATTCCTGTCGGCATCCTAATTAACACATACATGTAGTAGTTGACAACACAGCAAAATTGTGAAATGAATCTTCATTGTTTAATAACATTTATATTGACCTCATCCACCCAGTCTGTACAGTAACTTAAGCCTAAGCAATAACTATGTGTCATGTAAAACTGCAGTGCATACAAATGTATCTAATACTGTTGATCATACATTTTTACCATTGTTTTCTTGTTTGTTTTCTTTAGTTGTCTAATATGCAGATTACTAGAAGTCGTTTCGGTAACTTCAGAAAGTCATTTCGCCATGTTCACTTTATGATACCAAAACGACTTCCGCATGTACCGAAATGACATTGTAACGAAACTATGGTACAGGTAAGCCTACGCACTAAACGACCTGCATTACTTTATGGTTTAACTACTAGCAGCAAGTAGCAATTTAATCATACATGTATAATCAAACACTATATGAGGAGATACATATATTCAAACGGCATCTACCTCAAAGGCAGTACAATTGTCAGTTTACGTGCTGTTAAGCCACGATTGAAATAGAACGCATGCATGATTCTGTTGTCAGTCACTCGCCATAATGATCAGCAGAGTGCAAACAGTATATTTGCAGGCCTACAAAAACAATCAAATATATCGGATAATACTAATATCCACCGATAATGATATTGATGTCTATAACAAGTAAAATGAACAATTACTTACCTGATATTACTGAATTTAACTTTAACATCAAGGCGGCTTCAACGTTTTTACTCAACCGGATACAAACAATACACATTCCTCATATAGGGGGCGTGATAGTATGCGCCATGAGTTTGTGCAGACGAGACAGTACAAACAGATCCATTTCACTGTTGCACTTGTCGGGCGCATATTGTAACATAAATGTGATGATTAGTGAATATTTTTTTACGCATTTTATGATGTTTAGTCACTTCTACAGAAAATTTCATAAATATCACTCATTTTTAAATGGTACATTTGCCGGTCCAATCGGTCAAAATAGCTCCGAAGGAAGGCGTCTGGGACCCCGAAATAGCTCGTCTGTTGTGGAAATTTACCGAGAACCTGCGAAATACCACCATTATTCCAGACTGTATTGTGGTCGTTGTATGCAACATTTCCAAAAAAAATCAGAAATACCGATTTGTTCAGAAATGCAAGGACCTTTTATATGTAAAGTTCTAGCATGTCAGCTTTATTAGTTAATTTACTAGGACGAATTAAACAGAAACCAGTGGTCAAAATGTCGATTTTGGAGGTTTTACACCAAAATATCTCGTCATTTTGAATTTTCACCGCTAAGGTTATTACTTCAATCGATAGATCACGCCGAGTTTAGCTTACATTCAAAAATTCAGCAAAAAAAAAAATCGTTGGTTTCCTTATTACTCAAATCACGAAAATAAGCAGGTTGATAGGTTTATTTAGCCGTGTTAACATTTCGTTCTAGAACGAAAACTGTTATAACAGAGTTGTCGTTCTTTCTCTTCATTTCATATTTCTGAACTTTTAGTTGAAAACAACTGTGAGAAGGGAATATATGTTAATTGTTGAAACTGGAAAAAATTACTTTATTAATGATGAATTGTGTAATTGACATACTGACCATATCCATTTACATGTGCATATTTTGCTACAAAGTGTGTTACACATGTAGTGAAAATTATGACTTTATCTTTTTTGTCTTTTCAGGGGATTTGATGATGCTGGGACAAAGAAACGGGCTTTCCGCAAGTGGTTTGCCAGCGTTGGGGAATTAAGATCTTTATTTCCAACCGAAACTGTATTGGTATTGAGTGCAACATGTACTGTTAAAGATATATAAAATAACGTGCATGTTATTATGAATTATGAAAGTACTGGAGATAAAAGATGATACAGTTGAAATAATTATGTCTCCAAACAAACCAAACATCAAGATATCAGTATGTAAGGTTCCAAGAAAAATATGTCTATGTACTTGTTAGCAGAAGGACTATTTTCTAAAAGAGACCAACATTTTCCTCGAACTATTTTAACAAAATTATACATTATTTATTTGAAATGTTAAACAAGGTGACACCGGAAGTTAAGAAAGACAAGATTATTACGGAACTTAATTTAGAAAGTGGCTCTGCATTAAGGCTAGTGGTATCAAGTAGTGCTCTAGGAATGGGCATTGACGTGAAGGACTGCCAAAGTGTGGTTCTATTTGGACCTCATACTAATCTTTTTGATTTAATTCAACAGGTTGGCAGGATTGGTAGAGCCAACAGCCTGCAGTAGCTCTGATATAATATCATTCATATCATCTTCGACAGCTAGAATTTTAAAATAAACTCTTTTGTTAAAACCAATGACTGTCGCCAAGTTCAATTACTGGGTAATTTCCTACATCCCAAGGACATGACCCCAATGGGATGTGGTAAGAAATTCATAAGGAGTTTACAGGGTGGATAATTAACATCGAATTTTAAATAGATTGATTTTATTGCTTTGGTATCTAATCATTTGTGCTAGTCTTTGGAATAATGAAACGCATATATATATTCTGCGTTTCAAATATACGATAAAATGAAATTGTCTTGTTTAGTTTATAATAAAATAATACTTATGCATTCGTCTGGTATGGTTTAGTTTGTTTTGGTTAAGAGAAAGTAAAACCAATCAATCAATCCATTCTTTTATTCCTCAACAAGAGGCCCAAGGGCCTTAACGGTCATCTGACTACCTGGCATTAGCTGTATTGGAAATTAATTAGATCAAGAGTCATTCATTAAAATTAGGTCAAGGTCATTCATTTTCACAACTTTGGTCACCCTTTATCTCAGCATACCACAGGCCAAATATGAGTACCCTGGATCTTTCGGTTAGTTAGAAGAAGTCGTTCAAAGATTTTAGCCTTTTTGACATCCTGTACTTTCAAGGTCATTTATTTTCACAACTTTGGTTGCCCTTTATCCCAGCATACCACAGAGCAAATATGAGTATCCTGGACCTCACGGTTAATCAGAAGAAGTTGTTTAAACATTTTAGCCTATTTGACCTCCTGTGACCTTGAAAATAGATCAAGGTAATTCATTTTTACAACTTTGGTCACCCTTTATTCCAGCATACCACAGGCCAAATATGAGTACCCTGGATCTTTGGGTTAGTTAGAAGAAGTCGTTCAAAGATTTTAGCCTATTTGACCACCTGTGACCTTGAAAGTAGGTCAATGTCAATCCTTTTCACAACTTTGGTAACGCTTCATCCTAGCATACCACAGGCCAAATGTGAGTACCCTGGACCTTTTGGTTAGTTAGAAGAAGTCGTTCAAAGATTTTAGCCTATTTGACCCCTGTGACCTTGGAAGTAGGTCAAGGTCAATCATTTTCGCAACTTTTGTAGCCCTTTATCCCAGCATGCTACAGGCCAAATATAAGTACTCTGGACCTTACGGTTAATGAGAAGAAGTCGTTTAAGTTAACATTTTGGTTACATATCGTGTTGTATTTGTGCAGGGTATTTTCCACAGTATGTGAGATGAATTGTACTTACAGTTTATATTTTGGAAGCGAAGAAAATCTCCGTCCGTAAGCATTCAATCCCTTAGTAGCATATTTTCATAGTAATATATCGACGAATTTACCAGTCTTTTCCACACAATTTTGGAGGGAAATTGTACTGTTTTGACATATTTAATCAAATGATTTTTAGAGATTACAATCTTTCAAAATCCGAATAATATCGGGTATAAATCCAGTTTGTACAGATGAATTATCAAAATATTGGTATAAACAAGACAAAAATAACTGCTTTGTTAATGTTTTTGGCGGCAAGGCAATAAGCGTATGGAGAATAAAGAGTTTCTTTTTGTCTATCATCGCACCAATTCGTAATATTCCTGCAATGTCTGAACGAGTACGTTTCTGAAAGCACTGAATTATTTTTAGTTTCATGTTGAAAGATATTGAGTCTTTGACTATCTTTCTGAATAGGGTTGTTTAAAAATTGCGATCCGTATAGTACACTGGGTACAATTACTTTCTTGTATAGCTCAACAATGACCGTTTGGTTTGTAGTTTTACAGTCCTGTCCAAACCTTGTCATTAAATTAAATGATTTCCGTCCTTTTTGACATCCATTTGTTATTGTATTACCGACCTTAAGACTACTAGTTATTAGCATTCCAACATGTTTGTACGATTTTTGTATAGTTATGCTGGCTGTATTCGAAGTCCAATTGAAGTTTGGGTTGGTATGTGGTTTTCCAAAAATTAGAATTGTGCTCTTGCTTGAATTGTATTCGAACTTACATTTAAAAGTATTTGCAATGACGCAGGGATTGTATCCAATAGGGTGAGGTCGTCTGCCAACGCCGGACAGTGTTGTTGATTCGTCTTACATAATAATAAGTACAAATGAATGTCGTTTTACTATCTTCATGTGGTATCTCTTTTTAATATCATTTTTTAGCTCGCCTATTCGAAGAATAGGGGGAGCTAATGTTGTCACCCCGGCGTCGGCGTCGGCGTCACGTTAAGTTTTGCAGTTTGTCCCATCTCACAAATGTTTGTTTTTTAAAGTTTTTGAGCAAGTTTCTGTTTCGTCAATTGTTTAAGCTTAAGTCATCATAAATGTTTATGATTTTATTTTTCCTAATGTGTATGGATGCTGAACGTGATAATACAACCAATTTGGGGCCCTTTAGGGGGTTTTTGAGTCTGTTAATTTGTCATATTTCCATGTTAAAGTTTTTGAGCAAGTTTCTATTTTGTCTATTGTTTAAGCTTAAGTCATCATAAATGTTTATGATTTTATTTCCCTAATGTGTATGGATGCTAAACGTGATAATACAACCAATTTTGGGCCCTTTAGGGGGTTTTTGAGTCTGTTAATTTGTCATATTTCCATGTTTAAATAGTAAATACTTGAGCATCAACTTCTTCTGAATAGGCGAGCTTTGCTGTTCTCCAACAGCTCTTGTTATATTTAGGTTTTTTTAATTTTTGTTCAAATAAAGAACACCTCCTATAAAGACGTTCAGATTTCAGACTTATTGTGAAAAGTGAAGAACTGTGGGTTTGTACAATAAAGACGTTTTTCATATTCTGTTCACGGTGTACATTGGCGTTATCTATTAACAGTGGGAGGAAAAGTAAACACCAAAAACAGATGTTAAGTGTTTACTAACTTCCTCGAGATAATGCTGTCTTACACCATCGTCTTACAGGCTGGCTCAAGTATTGACAATTAAGCCAATACACAGAGCAAATCGAAACTTTAATGTCTTTTGGCATGTTACTGAAAAAAACCAAACATAACATAACTTTCCCTGAGTCAAAGGTATGATAAACGCATGTTTAAAGATGAGGATTTATAACAATTTGCTTAAAATGTTGGTTTGTTTAATTTAACAGACAGGATCATTCTCGGACGTGTCAGATTTAAAGAATGTGGAGGAAAGCCGGGTTCCGGAGAAAAAAAAACTTTAACCAACGACAAATATGTCGGGACATCTTTAGCACTTTGGTTCGATTGAGTTTATTAGACAAACGTCAAATTAACAGTCATGGTCTTTTACAGAGGGCCACATCTGTGTGAAATGTTTTGCCAATGTTTTGGGAGGCTGTGGTATAAAACTTGAAGGTAGGTTTCGCCCAATGAAATGCATGTATAAAGATTACGAAATTATCATGTCTATAGATGTCCGACCATTATCAATTCATACAGCGAACAATATAGGTGTTCAGTTGCCTAGCTTGACCAGGAAAATACTCCTCTTAAAATAGAGCGAAGCCAAGCTGCACATAGAACATGACGATTTTTTTTCTAAAAATAAACCGCATCAAAAACGGAAGCGTGCAACAAAATGTCAGATAGCAGTGACAGTCTTGACACGGTATATTTAGTAAAAAAAAACAAGTAATAACAACTCTAACTTCGATGAATTGTTTATACCTATCATATAATCTACAACACCTAACTTACCGACATACGCTCGCTAGCTTAGGACATCAAATATATATGTAGTTAGTCTGCCACTGCATGTCCGCTAGCATGTGTTGAAATTTAGCTCACCACGTGCAACAGGAGTTCAACAGAATCCCGGCAAACTCTGCATGAGATGTGGCTTATGTTTCATCTTTTGCTACATGCCATCTCTAACTTTCATTCCCTCGGTATCCTAGGGTGCTACTGATTCCATTCTAATTTCCTCCTCTTTGTTGTCGATTCAGATTGATTTTTTTTCTCTCACATGCTTTCGTTCAGCCATTTTGTTTACTTTTAGTACACAACAATGCGCATGTGCGAAACTTCGACAACCCAATCCATCGCAGCTTCATTTGCATACTATCCAGTCAATCTGACATCGTAATAAATCAAGGATGTCCTTTATTTTAGAAAGGAAGACACGTTAGTTCAATCTCATACGCATTCAGAAATTAAATTGAAGTATTTTTAATGTTTTTTTCATTTTTTTCCGTTTATCGGGTTTTACAAAAAAAATATTTATTTGGTTGCGAAAACCCTACCTTTAACAATTTTGCCATCGCGTCTCTTTTGCTATTAACGATTCAAAACAAATTTTAAATAGCTATCACCATTATGTTAAGCTCCATTTTACCTCAAATATTTAGATCTATTATTAGTGACGGACGAACTAGCAATACCGATCAATATTCGTTTCAAAAATTTAAAAGGATTTTATGAATTTATGTTTTGCGAAGTACAGCCTCCAGGTGTATCTGGTCTCGTGTTTTGTGTACGTTTCATGGAATCCTTTTCTACATTCGAATTCTCCAAGTACTTCATACAGTATCAATATTTAACAAGAGGCCCGTGCGCCTTAACGGTCTAACGATTAATCTGACGTTTAGTACAATACTACACCTCAGATAATATAGTAGTGGCAAAAAAAATGTAAGCCATAAATAAAAACTCTTTTAATACAAGTTTAAGTTCTGAAATATTTGATGAATTATATCATAAATGAAAGTTCCTTGAACCCCAACATACTACAAGTCAAATATCCAGTCTTCAGGCTTCTTGGTTATTTACAAGAAGTCGTTTAAAGATTTTATCCTATTTGAATGAAGGTCAAGTTCATTCATTTGAACAAACTTGGTAGCCCTTCATCCGAGCATATCACACGTCCAATATCAGGTCTGTATGCCTGTTAGTGATTTACAAGAAGTTGTTTGATTGACCCAAGTGAACTTGAATGAGGATCAAGGTCATTCCTTTGAACAAACTTTGTTGCCTTCTATCCCAGCATGTTACAGGCCCAATATTAGGTCTATAGGTCTCATAGTTATTAACCTTCGGGTCAGTTGACCTTAAAAATCTTTGTAATAGAATCCATTACTATAATTAATATATAAGTTTAATCCCACTGTCTAGTCTTAGACGACGTCATTATATTGTGTTAGGTTAATGAACTTACAAGTGTACATACATCTGAAACGTGGTTAAATTCAACATATAGTTGTCACACCGAGGACGTCAGTATCCAATATAGAATGAGACTCTAAATAATAGACAAGTACAGCGTATATAACTTATAAGTCCCCTGCAGGAAAGGCGGAGGGTATCATAAATTTCATTTCCGTCTGTCCGTTAGTCTGTCCACCTGATGATTGTCATCGCCCTCAGTTTCATTTCTTCGCTATTTATCAATAAAACGTCAATGATAGTTGGATAATTTGATAGATATACTTAACAAGGTCACTGTTTCTATTTATGTATAAAAAACATTGTAGTGGTCCTGTGCACTCACGTTCTTTCAACTGTGTCCGAGTTGGTTGGTTCTCTTGGTCAATGTTGTGTATGTAATGTGTTATTGCCGGTGTGAATGTATGTACGTTTTGGGAGGCTGTGGTATATTCGTGATGTATTGCGATAATGTGAATATCAGTGTCAAAGGTACAGTTTTAGAATACACTCGGGACATTCGGTCAAGGTTACTAACTCTTAGAAGAAACAAAACCTTGTGACCAGCCTCATTTGCTCATAAACTGATAACAATTTTCACATACGTATAATGAAAATACCCTGGACAAGGTCGAGTTGCAGGGTCATTGGACCAATGTGAAGATACATTTGCTTTCTTGGTGTGTCATTGCATCGATCAGATTTAAAATACATTTTTCTTTAATGCATCCGAAACATATTTGCATCTTAATCAAGATTGGAAACAGGTTGTTTTCAATACATTTTTGTGACACATTTACACTAAACAGATAGAGCATCTACTCTACCGATTTCATACACAGTCTCTGTCGAATTCCCAATGCAATTCTGAAATGTTGTCATCTTTAAACAATTCTGTTCCCTAGCTTCAATATTATATTTAAGCCTTTAAATTTCGTTGTTCAATTTTAATCAATTGTTGTCGAAGTACGACCATCAATAAATAGATTTGGAAAGTGTCACCCCTCCGCGGCTATACGCTGGCCCCTTTATATATACGAAGCCCCATGGGTGACGATCTTAATCTGAACCTTAACAAACTGACCATACTTGATTCAGTGTTGACGCTATATATCCATCGCTTGGTAGTGACAAAGTGTGGCTCTTCTCTGTAATCCGTAATGTATCGACCTTTTTATTAACAAGTGGCGTTGAAAATGGAAGGTGGAAATTGGCGGCGATCAGACAAAATCAGGCTTTCTTTATTAAATAGCCTTAGACAGATTGTACAGCAATGTCTCCGCTAACTACAGACTGATAGATGGCTCGCCTCCACCACATTATTGAGTAATGGCAATCTCTATATAGTCAAGAAATAAATTAGATATAAGGAATAATGATATTTCCTGCGTGGTAGATTATTATGTATTTTCATTTGGTACATACACAAACATTATCACTGTTCAAACTGTCACCATTGAGCTCCCGTGATACGAAACTTTGTCTGCGCTCGTGGTATTGTCTTTGGTCTGATCTTCAAAGATTTATGACCTATGGTGTATGTGGCTAATTGTTATCTGGGTGAAGGCTTATATGGCATGAAATTATACGGATAGTCTTCATAATTCAATAAATATCAAACAAGAGGCCCAAAGGACCTTATCGCTCAGCCCACCTAATTAATTTAGAAAAAATGACAAAATATAATTTAATATTAAAAAACTCTTTCATATGTGGATATAAAGGAAAGGGTTTTTTTCTACCTGAGGGTCACAAAATTTTGTTATAATATCCCTATCCTTCATATTTAGATATGGAAGATGATTTTTTTCTTTCATACCTCGAAGTCTTCTTTTCTTCTTCAATTTTATAGCTATATTGTCCCGCAATTTTAAAATAAGTTCGAAGAAAGCCGCAACTGCAAGTCAATTCTCCATACATGCACAATTACGCATTATTTTCAACGTAAATCACGCTATTTACATCTTTTATATTAAAACCAGTCTAGTTTCTGAAAATAGTAATTTTGTTGACGCCGAGACGTCACGAGACTGTATTACATGGGCTCAGGCAACATAGATGTAATGGAGGAGACCAGCCAGTATTATACCAAAAGGTATAAAAGAAATTGAAACACTTGTCTTGGTTAGAACCTTACACTACAGTGTCTCTTACTGTATATCGATATTCTTCAATTATCATGAAATATCAAATTGATATACAATTTTATCATTCTGAGAAGAAGTCCGGCAAAATTGACCCTTTTGGAGAGCCTAACCCATATTACATTTTGAATTCCCAATCTATAATAATGCTTAATAAAAAAAAAGGCTCCTCAGGCCCCTACTGGGGGAGTGGGTCTGTTCACAATTCGTACAATGTTGAATCCCCAACCCATAGGTATGTTATGTATACATTTAAGACATGAGCAATATCAATTCATTACTTTCACAGACGTTTATAGCCAAATCGACCTTTTTGTTCCGTTTGTACAATTTGAATATCTATCCCATGAGTACGCTACCAGCCAGATTCTTTTATTTCAAAGTTAGGCATGTACTGTAAACGTAAATGACATAATTTCTCTTTTTAACATTCAAAATTCTGATATTACCGGTATCGCCGGTTACTGGTCATCTGAGGTTCCAATATAATGTCTTTGAGCATTCTCTGGTAAAATAGAAGCCCTGGAGTAATGGAATTTGAAAAAAGTGATTAAATTACATATCCTTATTATCAATTAGTTTCATTGAGTATGACACGGTGATTATACTAAACTGTATTTTAATCTAATTTGGAACTTGGGTAAATTGGTCTCGCCTTAAATAAAGAAAAATGTGTACCGTATCCTATATGTCTGTTAGAACCGCACTAAATACTGGTCTAATATGCTTTTTTCTGAAAGATTCGTCGCATTTTTTACGAATTCTACAGAAAAACTCGTTGTTACTCGATGCCCACTAACAATAGTGTATGTATTGCAAGACAACTGATCATAGTTATTAATCCATTACTATCGAGTATGGCCGTTTTACGCCTCGATCGATAGATCGCTCAAGGCAAACCTCGGACACCTGAAGGATTGTTTTCCCGTAATTACTTTATGTTTTATTGAGAACACAATACCATATCTCGTTAGTAACAAAGTATCTATTAAGGTTCTTATATGTATTTTGATTTTGCCTTGGGAATACTTTCTATTGATTGAGCCATGCATTGTCTGTTATCTACACCGGAGACACGAGCGACAAATGAACCTTGTTTGTTCATCTACACATGTTTCGTTTATTCTGTAAAGATATAATAATGTGCGTGTATTTGTTATTTTGTTGTTGCCCTCAACAAATTATTTCCTGGTCGTTATGTCATTAGTTTCAACAGAAATTAAAACGATCTCGGATAGTCAACAGAGAAAACTATGACGCCTTTTTAAGGATTTATCGTTTTCAGCATGTTTATCGATCCTCACGCTTTAAACATGAGACAGTTCGAACAAAAACAGTGTCTGTGCACTTTTGATAGTTTGGCGACCTTATTTTTGGTTTGCACAGTATAATCTACAGATACTACTACTTTCTTTACATATCTATCTATGAACATGTCAATATTCGGATTGCCACATAAACATTTTGCGTATAAAAGTGAATATTTTGTACAAATTCCTGTTGTTCAAGGGTTTGACACGAATTTTCACTAACCCCGACACCAAACTCTGACATTATCCTGGGTAGAGAACAGATAAACAATCTTGTATCATACACATTTTGTGTGGTAAAGGTGAAGGTTTTGTACAAACTTCTATTGTACAAAGGTTGGCACGAATTTTCCACTGTCCCCGACATCAACCTTTGACATTATCCTAAGTCTGTAACCCAAAGGCAGGATCTGAATACAAATCCTCTTATGTTGTAACAGCGATATCGAAAGTGTTTAATCTGGGTGAATATCTACTACGAAAAGTGTTTGAGGGTACCTATTATATCTTGAAAATTTCGTCTAGTCACTTAGGGGATAGATAATCAGTGGCCTCTGGATACGTATCAATGCCTGCCACTGTATTCATTCTCCAAATTAAGTAAGTATGTCTGAATACATGGTATACGTATACATCTAAATACTTCAATGTCATTCTACCATGAGTAATATCAGTGAATGAAAAAACGGCGTGGTTTGATAGTGATATCCAGTACAAAGCATTTCCACTCATACTGCTTGGCGAAGCGTAAAAGCCGTACTGTGCAACGAAGCATAATAAATGGATACTTATTTACATAGCTGAAGGTCGAGAGTATATAAACATACCAAATCTTGTCATAATAAAGGTTCTCTACATGTATGCTTATACAAAAGTTCATTAAGCTCAAAAGTTTCCTGTCATAACATTAACGTTAGAACGTCAATAGGTTTAGGAAATACATGTTAGGGAATGAATCTTAGACGTAAGGGAAGTGGTGTGTTGTGGGGCATAGTGACATACATGCATGTACAGTATTTAAGGTGTAAAACTTTAAATCTCTCTGATAGATAATCATGAATTTAAAAAGTTTTCTTTATCAAATATGATTCACCATTGAACCAAACAGTTTATCAAATTATAACATTCCTACAGAGACTAACATGTCTATCATAAAGCGTGGTGGGTTTTATGTTTATCTTTGGTGATAGTTAAGCTAATATCGACATTACAACTAAGGCGATATGTGTACCTGGTATAGAATGGTGGTCGTGACGTTGTCTTGGCTGTTATCGCGTCTATATTATATTTGTATATCTACATTGTATGTGTATAAAAGGAATATAACCGATGGACATTCACACGTGTTATAATGACCAGTAACGGTCGGACTATCCTGAAATAAAAACTTTGATTATTGTACTAAACTACAATAGCTGTGCCTTTCTTTGATACACATGTTTATTTCAGACATACACATACATTCGTTAGTCAAACACACACTTGTATAGACTCAGGAAACACTTAAAATACCATCATATATACTAGCCTCCGTCCATAGCGTAAACCCGTGTCAGCAAGTCCCTTCCAGCATAAAGGTATTAAATTCATCCATGGCATACATTCACAACAATTTACCACAAAAATGACATAATTTCATAAGCCAGAATTACACATAGTCGCGTGATTACATTGTTTATCTATGCCATCTATAATGGCATCTGCTTTACCGCTTTCCAAAGAATCTTCTGTCACTTTACTAAGGCTGTGAGGGGCGAAGGAAAAATTGGCCCCTAACCTCCTTTTGTTTTTCATATCCCTCCGTATGGCGGAGTGTTCCATATCACGGGGAGGAGGTGTTGAGGGACGTCTTCGCACTGGCCGAAACATATCATCAGGGCATGTGTTTGCACGCGGTCTTTCAAACGGATTTGTATCATTTTTAAATCCAACCTCACTACATCTCCTGAAATCCTCTTTGATTTTCAAAGACCCACTTTCAAATTTCTCTTTGACTTGAAGCCTTCTTTCTGAGAAGTCTTCCACGAGAATTTCTGGTAGGACCACAACATTTTCGATACCTCGTGCACCCTTTCCAGAGAGTGGCTTCATAAGTCTAGAGTCTGAGTTAGACCGTGGTCGAATGTCATCCATAATCTCAGTGTTTACAACGTGAAGGCGATTCATCCTGAATAATATTTGTGTTTTTACACAACGATATTTATTTATTGTTCTCTCGGCGACATGTGATGATTATTTTCCTTTTATACAAAGACCTTTAACAAACACGTATTAATTAAGTATCCCTCAGTCACACTGAATGGTTCGCTTCACAGACGACAGAATGCGATCACCGCTGACTAGTTGTTTTTTGTGCGAGCACTAGCTTTATAGTCCTAAGATGATCAGAGACGTTTTACCAGGATCAGATAGTCACAACCGTAGCATAGGTAAGTACTAACAGGAATCATTCGACTAATGACGTCACGATATTGTGAATAATGCAGTGCCAGCTTCAGCTACTCTACGGGCACCATGTCTATCCCGTGGATACTTTTTACAGGTGAATTAATATGGAAGTAGTCGGCTGGCTCAATAGTTTTCCGGTACATTAGTTAGATAAGCGAGGCCAATGTCAACAAGCAGTCATATACACACCGATTATATATACGACAGATTGTGATAAAATATGTCATCGGTTTTAGGCTATGACGATTGCACAGGTGTGGAAAACAATCACTGCATTACACTATCTAGGAATAACAAACTGTTCCGGAGAGAGTCCAGTGGCACTCTAGGGACAGCCCGTGTTTGATACCACGATATACATATATCCTATCAACTTCAAACAGTCGATACAAACAAAGCCACATGGAACCGGTCTGACATGTCTGTATACATGTATTTGAAAGCTTTGAACGATTAGTATTGCACAATCAGTACGAACAATACATACTAGGACGACCACAATGAGGCATCCTATTATCACTCCTGTTAGTTCAATGACAGAGGAATTAAATACCCCTTTCGTAATACCCCACTGATCAGTACACGATCTCCACAATGGTTATACTCCCCGTAGGTTTCGGTATTGAAGCATGTCAATGCAGGTAGGATAGATGTTCGTTCCGTATCTCCACATCACCTGCAGTACTGTGTCCCCTCATGTTCAAATCATTACAATTATCGCTGTGGTATCAAATATAATTGTTCGTATGCTATGTTGTAATGACAACGGCAGGTATTAGCCGTGTTCTAACCCGCACTCTACAACGCCCTGTATATATAGCACAAGTATTGATTGCTTGATCCACTTAACCAATAAGGTTCATGTATACAGCTCTAAAGCAGAGCCTTCTAATTACACTCACAGTATAAAACACAGGACCACATGCGCAGGAGCATAAAACTTTACTTAACACAAACTAATTGCTCAACTTCAATAAGTGCTGTCTTCATGTCCAGATTTGATTATTACAATTATTTAATCAAACAACCTGTAAAATCCGACGTGCCTGGCGGACACAACAGGAACAAGCCACATGTAGGTGGTATTGTCTGATCCATATCCGCAACTTCTTCCGTAGGATTTTGCGATGCAATTGCATAAATAAGAAATTGCTCTCCGATTACGATAGGTGGTATTTGGGATCATTAATGCCATGTCATTTACTCAATACGGGCAATTCAAACTCACAGGGCGACTTCTGTGAAGCCGGCAATAACTATTACAAATTGGTTTATCATCGATTTTGTAATACATCTACCAGTTGTATCATTCCCTCTGGTTTAAATGAAGCTAATGAAACAAGTACTTGTATATATCATTGGCAAATATTTGTTATCGTCGTAAAAATAATACTGGAGCATCTTATTGTAAGAATATTGTAGAAAGGCAATCGATAGATCCTTTGCTTGTCTCGTTTGGGTAGTCAAGGAACTAATATCTTACCATTGCGTGATAACGGTTTGGTTTCTTAGGTTTAACGATATATTAAAGTTAATTGTGCCGTATTTTTTATACTCACGAATCAAGATGAGCTTTTTTTATGTTTTTCACATCCAACAGTTACCAATATTATAATGACCGTACTTTCGATGCATAGGTTTTAATTTTACAAGCACAAATAAGAACTGAAACTGATTTTTGTTAGTACTGCCAAGTATCATTATATAGTACTGCCAAAAATCCATTATATTTACATCTACAGTGCATTGAAATTAATACATGAAGCCAAGTTGTGGTCTACAATATCATTTCACATTTTCAAATCCGACCAGCGGTTATGGAGAAGAAGTCGATTGTCGACAGACGACGGACGCCACGGTATCTAAGCTCACCTCGGTCCTTCGGACCAGGTTAGCTAATAATTGTAAAGTTATTAATACAGGTATGTAAGTTTCCATCCAAAAACATACGGCATAAAAACAAGATTTTTACAGTGCTTGTTTGTTTTATTAATCAGAAAATAGAATATTACACTTGTTGTACCATGTGCATTATAATGCATCAACAATATTTTAGGAAAGTATTGAATACACTCAAATTTCCAAACACTTACCAATTACATTAAACTATAAATAAGTAAAAACATCTGTACTCAATATAACGTTAAGATAACGTTTGTAAACTGTGTAACAATGTTACGGTGATTATGTCGGATATGTTCTGATTTTGTTCGAGAAAATAGTTTACAAATTGTAATTATGGAGAGAACATATCATTATAAATGTATAATATCGAAATATGAGTGCATATTGATGGTGTGAACCATGTAAATTGACAATACATAATGCATTATGACATCGTATTTTTGTATTGAATGTTGTGAGCAGACGATAGGTTTACCGCTAAAAGTCATTAGACGTAGTATGCGGTTTTAAAAGTCATTAGACGTTAGTTTGTCTTCGTAGGCAACTGTACGTCTGTGCGGCCGTCATTGTTTATCTTTTCAGAACTTCTCTAGAATTATTCGCTTCTCTTTTACTCGGCCGTCTCGGGTGTTATCCATATGACTGTAGGAGCGCGGGATACCTCTCGTGCTAGTAATTTCTAGTCTTTTGATAGGCTCAAACTAGACAAAAGTTGAGAGCCGGAAGACTCAAGTTTTCAGTGTCGCTTTGACCTTTGTGGTAAGCTGAGCGGAGCGGTTTTAAAGTAGACAGTGGATCTAGACTACCAGAATGTCGAAAGAAGTAGAGCAGGTGTGTTCCAGATACTAAGTTGTTTATTTCAGCTAGGATTTATGATATTTTAGGAGTCAGTCAATATGCTTATAGATTAAATCGGAGAAGTAGGAGAAATTAGGAGAAAATGTCCACAAATTTTTTTTAAAGACTATGATAAGGGTAAATATTAACTTCATATGCAGTAAAGAAATTTAATATAATGTAAAAATAACAACAAAAACTGCGTCACATCTTTTCTTCATTTATTGTGTCACCTTATGTCTTTTTAACTTGTCAGCAAGTCTGATTTGTCTGTCTTTGTGTTTGATGTCCTAAATAAACATCCACATTATCTCTATCTAATTTGTTGAGTTATTGTTGAATTGTTGCAACAAGCCATCACCAGACGAACCTGAGAAAGGGTTCTTAAACATTTATCCAATGCAACGTTAGGAAAAATGCTCGGTCTGACGACTAAATTTTTATAATTCGGGGGCACCTGACGGTCGGTATTGCAATAAGCAAGACATCCAACCCGGTCACATTACACAGACAACGCACGAACCAGTCGTCCTACTCCACATCAAAGTCTATAATAGTGGTAGGTTCTGATCATGCTTAGCGCCCAGCAAACAGAGAATGGGACGACTGGTTCGCCCGTTGTCAGTATAACGTGACCGGGTGGGTGGTTCGCCCTTTGTTAGTATAATGTGACTGGAAGGGGTGTGTTGCTTGGTGTCTTTGACGGCATGCTTCAGTGATATAACACTAAAAAGGGCAAAAGTTCCACAATACAAGAAGAAACAACATGTCTCCCAAAACACGCACCATGCACCGCATATATGGGAGGCTGTCCTTACATGACCATACTTGTTAATAAGACGTTAATTAATCAAACAAAAATACTCCCTCAATGCTGAGTGTGTCTCTCTGCCAGGCGACATAACCCAGAACCTACCTTACATAGGCGAACGCTCGACAGAAGACCAAAAGAGAGAAGGTGTCAAGGGAGACGTTAGGATATCTAAGATAGAAAGAATGAAAAGATAATATCCTAAATTTAATCGCCTTTTACGGTCATGCAATTAGGACAGCAAATGACGTTAACAATACCCATCCTATATGTCTTAATTTTAGGCTAAAAGTGCGAGTATTTCCAAATAACGGGTTTCCGACAAAGGCAAAAGGTTATAAGCTCAGGCTCCACTTATTCAACTTGTCGCTCAACCAAGAGAGGTAAAATCCGACAGATGTGGTAAAATATTTCCCCAGGGCCTTCCAGACTGTATCACTTCACCAACTAATGATAACTGGCAAAATGTAGCGTTAACTATTGAACAGGCCATAGTGATAAAAAAAACCTCGGATGCAGTCAGATTCACCTCTTAGGTTTGCAGAAAAAACAACAATGTTTTTTCCGCTATGGCAGCATTATATAAGGGAAAAGGTTGCTTATGATGCAATAATTGGAACTTTCCATAGCAACAATTTTATATAAGCCCTTACATCGTATAGGAGGGCTAATGAAATAATTGCAAAACAAGTGTACATTGAACAAACAGGAAACCATATACATGACATTGGTTTTGTTATCAACCTTGCCCTTCCTTTTGTAGAAGTTACTCCAGACTGTTTGTTTATTTGTGTAACTAATTTAACTCCCTATTAACAGACAGGCACGGCACGAATATACCAGTTACCCAAACCATGCACAACACACACGTACACGAAACACCACATACATTGGACCGTCCTTACATGACCATAGCTCTTAATTGGACGTTAATTAAACAAACAAATTATCATGGTAAACAATATTCGAGCAATGACCAGTTTTTGTCTTAAATTGAAAAACTGGATTATATATTAATTCAAATCTACGAGAGAAACATATTACTGTTCAGATTAATTAATCCATCCTGTTGTTTTTGATGTTAATCATCTAGTTTGTTTGATTAAACAGCCAGGGTCATTTCACGAAGTGGATGGAAGCGTACCCCTTTCCAAATCAATTAGCAAAACAAGAGGCCCATGGGCCTTAGCGGTCACATGAGTTCAGACACAGAATGAAACAAAGACATGCATATAAACACTATAAATATATATTGGACCATCAGGCCCTTGAAGTCAGTCAGTGATTTTATAAATTTTTAATCTATGAAGATTATTTGGTAACATCAAATCTGTGAATTCAAGAGAAAGATTTTTGAAATGTTATCCATTTTGACCCCTTTTGGCCCCACCCCTCTCGCCCCTGGGGGTCGGCCAGGACCAATATGGATATGATGTTAAATGCTATCTCAGGCTAATAATTCTAACCCAGATTGACTAATTTCCTATGAAAACTAAGCAAATAATGTTCCTAAATGTGTTTTCCTATATAAACTATAGTAAATTTGACCCCCTCCCTAGGGGAAAATCTGAGATCCCAGGGCCATGAAATTCACAATTTTTTGTAAAGGGCCTTAAGACCTTCCAATCTATCAAGAGTATCTGGTTCCATCAAATCTGTGAATTCAAAAAGAAGATTTTTGAAATTACCATTTTGACCCCTTTTGGCTCCGCCCCTCTGGCCCCTGGGGGTCGGCCATGACCAATATGGATATGATGTTAAAATGCTATTTCAGGCTAATAATTCTAACCCAGTTTGACTAATTTCCTATGAAAAATAGGCAAATAATGTTCATAAATGTGTTTTTCCTATATAAACTAAAGTAAACTTGACCCCCTCCCCAGGGGGAAACATGAGACCCCAGGGTCATATTATTCACAATTTTTGTAAAGGACTTTAAGACCTTTCCATCTATGCAGAGTATTTGATTCTACCAGTTCCAGAATTTCAGAAGAAGATTTTTGAAGTTTTAGCCTATTTGACCGGTTTTGGGACCGCCCCTAAGGCCCCTGGGGATCAGTCATGGAAAATTTGGTAATAAGATTCAATGGCCATCACATAGGGATAATTCTGACTACAATTGACTAATTTCCTATTATAATGACTAAATAATGCTCAAAAATGTGTTTTCCATATATAAACTTATATATAGTAAACGTAACCCCCTCCCTAGGGGGAAACCTGAGACCGAAGGGTCATATAATTCACAATTTTCATAAAACACCTTAAGACCTGTCCATCTATGAAGAGTATTTGATTCTACCATTTCCAGTATTTAAGAAGAAGATTTTTAAAGTTTTAGCCTATTTGCCCCTTTTGGCCCCGCCCCTCTGCCCCGAGGGGGTTGACCAGGACCAATATAGATATGATATTAAAATGTTATCTCATGCTTATAATTCTAAACAAGTTTGACTCATTTCGTATCAAAATTGAGCAAAAAATGCTCATAAATGTGTTTTCACTATATAAACTATAGTAAACTTAACCCCTCCCTAGGGGGAAACGTGAGACCCCAGGGTCATATAATTCACAATTTTGGTAAAGGACCTCAAGACCTTTCCATCTATGAAGAGTACGTGATTCTACCAGTTCCAGAATTTCAGAAGAAGATTTTTAGGTCATCCTGACCCTGGATGACCTATTGTCATCATGCACCGTCCGTCGTCGTGCGCCGTGCGCCGTGCGTAAACTTTTTATTCAAACGACTTCTTCTCAAGAACCAGAAGGCCCAGGGTACTCATATTTGGCGTGTAGGGTGCTGGGATGGAGGGCTACCAAGTTTTTTTCAAATGAATGACCTTGACCTTCATTCAAATTCAAGGTCACAGGGGTCAAAAAGGCTAAAAAAAATTAACAACTTCTTCTCAAGAACCAGAAGGCCCAGGGTACTGATATTTGCCCTGTAGGATGCTGGGATGAAGGGCTACCAAGTTTGTTCGAATAAATGACCTTGACCTTCATTCAAGGTCACGAGGGTCAAATAGGCTAAAATCCTTTAAACAACTTCTTGTGAATAACTAAGAGGCCTAGAGACCTGATATTAGGCCTGTGGCATGCTGGGATGAAGGGCTACCAAGTTTGTTCAAATGAATGACCTTGACCTTCAATCAAGGTCACAGGGGTCAAAAAGGCTAAAATCTTTAAACAACTTCTTCTTAAGAACCAGAAGGCCCAGGGTACTGATATTTGCCCTGTAGGATGCTGGGATGAAGGGCTACCAAGTTTGTTCAAATAAATGACCTTGACCTTCATTCAAGGTCACACTGGTCAAATAGGCTAAAATCCTTTAAATAACTTCTTGTGAATAACTAAGAGGCCTAGAGACCTGATATTAGGCCTGTGGCATGCTGGGATGAAGGGCTACCAAGTTTGTTCAAATAACTGACCTTGACCTTCATTCAAGGTCACGAGGGTCAAATAGGCTAAAATCTTTAAACAACTTCTTCTCAAGAACCAGAAGGCCCAGGGTACTGATATTTGCCCTGTAGGATGCTGGGATGAAGGGCTACCAAGTTTGTTAAAATAAATGACCTTGACCTTCATTCAAGGTCACGAGGGTCAAAAAGGCTAAAATCTTTAAACAACTTCTTCTCAAGAACCAGAAGGCCCAGGGTACTGATATTGGGCCTGTGACATGCTGGGATGAAGGGCTACCAAGTTTGTTCAAATAAATGACCTTGACCTTCATTCAAGGTCACGAGGGTCAAATAGGCTAAAATCTTTAAACGACTTCTTCTCAAGAACCAGAAGGCCCAGGGTACTGATATTGGGACTGTGACATGCTTGGATGAAGGGCTACCAAGTTTGTTCGAATAAATGACCTTGACCTTCATTCAAGGTCACAGGGGGTCAAATAGGCTAAAATCCTTTAAACAACTGCTTGTGAATAACTAAGAGGCCTAGAGACCTGATATTAGGCCTGTGGCATGCTAGGATGAAGGGCTACCAAGTTTGTTCAAATAAATGACCTTGACCTTCATTCAAGGTCACGAGGGTCAAATAGGCTAAAATCTTTAAACAACTTCTTCTCAAGAACCAGAAGGCCCAGGGTACTGATATTTGCTCTGTAGGATGCTGGGATGAAGGGCTACCAAGTTTGTTCAAATAAATGACCTTGACCTTCATTCAAGGTCTCGAGGGTCAAATAGACTAAAATCTTTAAACAACTTCTTCTCAAGAACCAGAAGGCCCAGGGTACTGATATTTTGCCCTGTAGGATGCTGGGATGAAGGGCTACCATGTTAGTTCAAATAAATGACCTTGACCTTCATTCAAGGTCACAGGGGTCAAATAGGCTAAAATCATTTAAACAAATTCTTGTGAATAACTATGAGGCCTAGAGACCTGATATTAGGCCTGTGGCATGCTGGGATGAAGGGCTACCAAGTTTGTCCAAATGAATGACCTTGATCTTCATTCAAGGTCACAGGGGTCAAATAGGCTAAAATCTTTAAATGAATTCTTCTTAAGAACCAGAAGGCCCAGGGTACTGATATTGGGCATGTAGCATGCTGGGATGAAGGACTACCAAGTTTGTTCAAATGAATTACCTTGACCTTCAATCAAGGTCACAGTGGTCAAATAGGCTAAAATCTTTAAACGATTATGTTGTATTGTACTAATAGTCAGATGACCGTTAAGGCCCATGGGCCTATTGTTGAAGATATAGCCTATTTGACCCCTTTTGACCCCGCCCCTAAGGCCCCTGGGGTCAGTCATGGAAAATTGGTTAATAGGATTCAATGGCAATCTCATACTGATAATTCTGACAATATTTGACTCATTTCCTATTACAAATGATCAAATAATACTCAAAAATGTGTTTTCCCTATATAAACTATAGTAAACTTAACCCCCTCCCCAGGGGGAAACCTGAGACCCCAGGGTCATATAATTCACAATTTTTGTAAAGGACCTTATGACCTTTCTATCTATGAAGAGTATTTAATTCCATCACATCTGTGAGTGGAGAAGAAGATTTTTGAAATTTTAGTCAATTTTACCCCTTTTGGCCCCTCCCATAGCTCCCTGGGGGGTGGGGACCATATAGTTCACAATTTTGATTGGCCTTATGCCTTAGAAGGTTTGTGCAAAATTTCATTGAAATAGCTTCAGCAGTTTTGGAGAAGAAGTCGAAAATGTAAATTGTTTACGGACATACGACGCACGACGACGGACAATAGGCTATAAGAATAGGTCACTTGAGACTTCGTCTCAGGTGACCTAAAAAAAGGTTACGGCTAAAGTGGTCATGAGTTTATTGCCGGATTCGAAACTCCACTTGGATCAGGCTACTAACTTTGAGTCAGGCATTTAGGAAGTGTGCCAGCTCCTTCAAATAACTAAAATAAGAACTACCCCGTATCATCTCAAGTCAAATGGTTTGATCGAAAGATTCAACAAAACATTAGGAATGATGATCAAATGTTTTAAAAAAGAGAACCCGAAGGAATGGGATCGACACCTAGAAATACACAGGAATTATAGGAGAAACACACGATTCCTACACATTAGTGAACTCGAGCCTGCCAAACGCACTGCAACCTGTAGGTGACTCCGGCTATCCTCTGAAAGAATGGTTAATGACCCCCGTTTTTGAACCATGGAAACCAAGCCGAGGCTAACTAAAATAAGTGTACATGCCAAAACAAGATGCATAGTTTAGGGGTCATTTGGCATTTTCAAAACTAGATTTAGCTGAGATTGCACTTGTGTTCAGATCTATTTTTACATTCTTTCCATTAAGAAACAAATAACATCGATAAACAAAGTGACATCAGACTCTGTTTCAACTTATGTAAATGGTGATTTAATAGATTTTTTATGTTACATGTGTGTATTTGTTAATGTATTATGTTTGAATAACTACATAAATATTTAGTTCTCTTTTTTCAAAACATGTAATAAACTGTTACAACCCATCAAGTAAAACAAAGACAAAAAAAATAAAAAATAAAAAAACAACTGAAATGCGATCAATATACAAATTGACTTTCGGACGTCTCCACAAGTCAGGAGGTTGTTTCCCCTTTATTCCAGTCAAATGTGCAGTGCTAATTGAAGCCTGTTTCAGACTCCATAACAAGGCCATAGACGAAAAAGTGCCTCTTCTTGGTATTTAATGTGATGCAGTGAATATTAACGACATACATGTCTACTGTAACACTAATGCATCAAGAAATGTGATCGAACAATACCAACAAATTGCAGATCGCTTATTAGCAGAAATGATTGTACGTGTACTACTGCCATCTATCTAAAGAATTAAACTATACATTCACTTGCCATTTTTACTTTAAAAACTAAGCAAGGCAAAGTGAAGTCTGTGAGGGGCAAAGTGAAGTCTATGAGGGTATAACAGACACCCAAAATGTGACTGGTCGTCTGCCAGTAATATCTGGAAAGATGATTGGCAGATAAACAAATGCGATTAAATGAGCTACGTTCAATATATGACTCCGTCAAAATGTAAAAAATCAAACATTCTACTGCAGTCTAAGTTAAGAACTTTAACATATCATGACAAAACAAAATGTACTAGTCTATCAAGTTTCTGTTTACTGATAAAGATCATAGTCTTACCGCTCTGCAACTTTTTCCCCTTCTTTCTTCTTCTTTTCAGCGGTTAAACACGGAGTGAACTTTCCAAAAAGATCGGAGTGAACTTTCCAAAACTTTCGGTCAGAGTGATGTTAGTCTAGTTGGGTTTCCGTTTCTTGTCCATGTTTACAGTAGAAACTAACAGAGTAGCTGACACAGTAGTAGACATCAATGCATAACTTTAGTCCAAATCTTATTCCATCGCGAACATATGACCGGTAGGCTGCTTGATGAAACGTAACATAGTACCGACTTATTTGGACTATTGCCCTGCAGGTAGGGCGTTAGAATTGTACCTGCTGCCCCTATTGCATGATCGTAAAAGGCGACTAAATTTAGGATCTTATCTTTTCTCTTCTTCCTAACTGACTTTATCTTTCCTAATGCCTCCCTTGGCACCGCCTCACTTTTGGCCTTGAGTCGAGCGTTCGCCCCTGTGAGGAAGGCTCTGGGATCTGTCCCCTAGTCGAGACACACCAAAGTCTATAAAAGTGGTAGTTTCTGCTCCTGCTTAGCGCTCAGCATACAGGGAGTGGGACGACTGGTTCGCCCGTTGTCGTTGCGAGAAACCCAACCCAGGCGACCAAAGTCCTATACTTTCTTGTTCCTATGTTTTCCTTGAAAGTGCTAGTTTTTCCGGTTCAGCGCTGCTCTGTAACTTTGCTGCTGAACGAGACAGCATAACATGTTGGCACGTAAAAGGGGATCTTCTCGCCTTACTCTTTCTTCCCGTTGTATAAACTCAGCAATAAAAGTTGTGAGTAAAATTAAAATGTGACTGGGTTGGGTGTTTTGCTTGGGGACTTCGGCGACATTCTTTCAGCGATATCGTACTATAAAAGAGCAAGAGATCCACTATGCAATCTTGACGACTTGTTTGTTTGATTAACTTAGTCTCCCGTATATGGATAAAAGTTATATTTCACCGAGCAAGATGGAAACTTTAATATTTTTAACGATTGCGAAGCGAAGAATATTCTATTTATTGCATTTGTTTTCTTGCTTCCATTTAAAGAACACAACTATTCTACTACTATTTACTTGTTTTTTCCTCGTGACCCTGGATGTTAATAGGACGTTAATTTAATCAAACAAACAAACTCCCTTTATGCTGAGCGCTAAGCAGGAGCAGAAACTTTTTAGGTCACCTAAGTTGATATCTCAAGTGACCTATTATAATCACCTTTTGTCCGTCGTATGGGGATAAACAATTTAACTTTTCTAACTTCTCCAAAACTGCTGAACCATATTTGTTGAAATTTTGCAGAAACCTTCCATAGTCAAAGGTTAACAAAAATTGTGAATTATATGGTACCAGCCCACCAGAAATAGTAGAATCAAATACTCTTTATAGATTGAAAGTCTTCAGGTCCTTTACAAATATTGTTCCATGAATAAGAGGGAGGGAAAACAAATATTTGGTGAAATAGAAACCGAAACAACAGTGTTGGGCAGAGTCACAATACAAAATCTTTTCTCGTTCACAAAATGTTTGATAAAATTTAGCCAAAATTTTATGATGTGTTTATGACTACTAGCTTTTTCAAAACAGACAACTCTTCAGACATCGCGAAATATGCCGGTCCGACGGACATGACCGACAAAATTTGAATCAGACCACCTATTTTAAATCTGGTCCGGACCGACAGTCCGGCAATTATTGTGTACCGGAAGTCGGCAGAAATAGATAAACGGCATGGCACCATTAAAGTACATATTACGCAGGTGCCGAACCTTGAAAAAAACGTAAGCAAACAGACACTGAAAGGATTGAAAAGAAAAAGGATGATGAGAAAAAAAAGAAGAGATCGTTCGTTCAGTGATAAATGGTGTCAGGGCCGCTCTTGGTAAGTAGTCGATAAAGAAAAGAACAAGATGAGATGCACGGATTGTGCAAGTTTTTACGGTGGCAAGGTGAAGGTGGATAAACATTTACGGACAATGAACACGTTCATTCTAGGTTGTAAAAACTTTCGGGCGTCGGCCGTTTCTGATCATGAAAAGACAAAACTGCATGAAAGAGCTCACGAATATATTTCAAACAAGGGAAAATCGAGCCAAGAAAAAGTCAAGTCACAGGCTGGCAGGGCCCTGCTCAAAATGAAATCGGCCGAGAGTGATAGACTTCAGTATCTCTTCAGTAACCCGGATGCCATTGCAAAAAAATAACAGACCTTTCGCTGATTATAAATGGTTGGGTGAAATTGATAGAGCAAAGCAATTATTGTTTGTTTGATTTATTAACGTCCTATCAACAGCTATGGTCATGTAAGGACGGCCTCCCATGTATGCGGTGTGTTACGTGCATGTTGTGCGAGGTGAGTGTACTGGGAGACTGCGGTATGTTCGTTAAATATAGGGACCACTTACTTGAATGATAAAGCAGCTGCGGATTTCATACATAATATTGCAAAGACTGAAGAGCTGAAAAGTGTCGAACTCACACAGAAAAATCCATTTTTTGCATTTATGATGGATGGTAGTACAGATATATCCGGTGATGAACAATAAACAATGTATCTCAGAAGCGCAACTAAAGGGGTTGTAACGGAGAGATTCCTGTATATCGGAACGCCAAAATCTACAAAGTCTCAAGGTCTTTTGGAGCATGTACTTCATGTTTTCCAAGAGTATGATATAGATAGAATTAAATATGCAATTTGGGCATTAGGCCTATATTTAACTAAGAGATGAAAATTGAAATATTTTCTAAACTGAATAAAGTTGAAAAATTAAACTATGAAATGTATAGTTATAGTATTATTATTTTATTATTTAGTTATTTTTGTCATAATTATGACTATGGTCAAAAACATTATTAGTAAAGCTATTATCCAGAACAGTATTTCTGCATATTTCTATGCTTGTGAATGTCATCATTTAAATTAAGAGATGGAACTATTTTTTTAAATTTCAAAATATGAAATATTATCCCTTTTCATATTTCCAGGAAGACTCATTGCAATCGGTAGTGATGGAGCGTCAAACATGACTGGAGTACGGTCAGGTCTTTCAACATTATTGAGAAAGGAAGTAAACCCAGAGATGGTCAACGTTCATTGTCTGTGTCACCGTTTGGAACTTGCGTTTCGTGATGTTGTCAAGAAAGTAAAACTGTATGACAAATTATTCATAGGTCTTTACTATTTTACAAACAGAGTTACAAAAACAAGCAAGGGCTCAAAATGTGAATTCAGGCTATGGGGAAAGGAGTATTTCCAACTAAAGTAACAGAACTGGTACTAGATGGCCGCCACATCTTTTTAGGGGAATAACTACATTGCTAAAGACTTACAATGCACTTGAAGCTCACTTAGCTACTGTAGGCCATGACAAACTCCTGATGGATAAAGAGTTGATGGCTTTTATGCTGTTTCTTCAGGTATGATAAAAGTATTCATTTCCAGAAAAAATGTATTATTTGCTAAAATAGCATTGAATTTCAGTACTATATGTAATTAATGATTGTTATAGCCATTGGGCTAATAAAAGTTTAATGTTCTTTTCATCAATTTTAGAAAACAGATTTTATCTTTTCAGGATTCCCTTGAGCCAGCTATGAGGTTGTCTCTGAAATTGCAGAAGCCAGAGGTGACATTGTCAGACAGTTCATTCTGGGTAGAATCAACTGTTGTGTTACTAGCAGAAAAGGAAAAGTATGTTGATTTCTTAGTAAATTTAACAAGTCACTTTGAGAGTTACTTTTGTAACAAAAAAAAAAAAAAAAAACGTGTGTTAACTTATGTGCTTTCAGCTAAAAATTTAGTTTCAAACCGTATAATCAATTAATCATGACATGTACAGATGATATAGTATATATATATATATCTTATATAAGTGCTAGATTAGATTGTAAAATTTATTTATCATCAACACTTGAGAAGCTTTGAGTCAGCTTCTTGCTTCTGGAGAGTATGTAGGAGTTGTCCTGAAAGGAGCTACACCATCCATGAATTATTCAGATGGGATCCTGCAAGGATTCTGTGATGCTATAAAGATTAGATTCCAGACTGAATCCAGTAATGTTCTAAATGCTACAAAAATACTACATTTTGGGAGCTGGCCCTGAGTTGAAAGCCCTGAAATCAAAGGTTTATTGTTCAAGAAGTTCGAAAATTCTGTTGCAATGAATTGATAGTTTTCTATTTATTCCCCAGTTTTCTGTTTTGTTGTATAGGTCAGTTTACCAGTTTCACAATGTGTTCAGATGATCTCACCAAGGACTCCTACTGTTTACAGTTGAACTTGCGCTAACTGTTAATTATAATGTTATTGTTGTTTACTACTTATAATGTTATTGTTGTTTACTACTAACACTGTTGAAATATGTTAACCCTTAAGAATTAAATTATTGCAAATGGTATTTCTGCTAAAAAAACAATCATGTCCCAAAATTCGCCAAATATCTTAATAATTATGTTACTTTTATCGGTTACTTTTCATAATTATCAAAATAAAATAATAAAGGAACTAATATTTTGCAACTTAAATTCATGTTTAAGTTTTAAACATTGTTTACAATTTTGTCTTTTTCCCAGTAATATTCAATCAAATATTTAGCCTTAAGTATGAACTTGTCATATGTTGACTTTTCAGAGTTTGGGAATGATGCTGTTAAGTTGGTTTTTCAACATTTCAAGAACAGTCTGTCACGAGTTGTCCCAGATATTTCTGATGGCGCAGTGGTAGCTGAATGGACAGTCTGTCACGAGTTGTCCCAGATATTTCTGATGGCGCAGTGGTAGCTGAATGGAATCTCCTGAAGAAGTTGGTAACTCAAAAGTAAGTAAAACAGACGTCACATGACTCAGTTTGAAAATGACATTTCTTGTTAACAATTATTAAATTTGTATCAACTAAACTATAGAGATTTTAAACCAACTTTTTTGTCAAAATTATTTGAGACATTTTCCATTATTCCGTATGCAACTTTGGTTATCAACTAAAAAAATTGTTAAAAAGTTAGTTAACCACTCTCTGAGGACATCGGATTCTTAATTTCAGACACATGGAAATATCCTCACTCTCATGGGGCACTGTGTTTCGGGAGACTACAGATGTCCGTCAAATAATGCTGCTGATTGACCTGATGCTGACAATTCCATCAACTAGCGTAAGGTGTGAGACTGCATTTTCTCAACTGAAACTCCTGAAAACATGTAGACGGTCTCGTCTGAACACTTCAACTTTGAATGATTTCATGACGGTCAAGCTAGAGTCACCTGAAATACATGAGTTCCAACCAGAGAATGCCATTTAATCATGGCTGGTAATTTTCTTTTTTATTTTAACTTTTTTTTTAAATTTACATATAAAGAAATAAGGCACTACCTTGAAAAAATATCACAAAGTCATTTACCAGAGCAATAAAAAACTCCTTTGAATGTTTGAGAGTTTTAAAATAATTTCTTCTATCTGTAAAAACTAAATCATAATGCTAGTAACAGTTTCATACTACTTGTAGTTGCATCTTAAATTTTAAAAGTAATTCTGAAAAAAATCCTATTTTTTGTTATAGGCAGAGTCAGCAATGGGGAGACGAACAATATACACTCGCAGAAAGAAACACCAGCAGACTGTTCCAGTACCTGAACCTGCAACAGGATCCCAGCATGAAAGAATTGCACATTCTGATACAGAAGCTGTAGAAGATCCATCTACTTCCACTGTTCAACACTCAGCTCGAATACCATCAGAGTCTGAGACTGAAGACCAATGAGCAGAGCCTGAATCAGAAAGTGATGTTCCCTATCTGACCGACTCTACTGATATGCTCTGTGACAACGATTCAGATCCAGATTTTGATGAATGTTGTGATTTCCAAAATAACTGTTGAACTTTAATAACATTTTAATGTACAGCAGAGAATAGACAGGTGATCATGGAAGTTGGAACTGAAATGTTCGTCAAATTTTGTTTTAAAATTGAACATGTTTACTGCTATTGATTAGTTATTAAGATTTATGAATAAAAGTCTTCATTTGATTTAACAAAATCGTTTTTTAATCCCACAGCAATGTAGAATTTAAACTAAGATTCTCATGAAAGAAGCTACCTGGAGTGGATACTAATATCAGAAAGTTTAAGTTTTGTTTACTTCAAAAATTCACATTAATGTTCGGTCCGGCTTACTTAGTCCTTGACGGTCCGGCCATTTTTTTCAACTTTCGCAATGTCTGCCTCTTCTTCTCCTATTGGGGCCAAACCCCTCCTGCCCCAGGGAGGGGTCAGAGCCATTATTAATACTAAATTTGTTTACATTCTCTCTCTCCCCCCCCTCAAGATGTTTCGGACCAAATTTGGTCAAAATCCGATTAGAACTTTAGGCATTTTCCTCTATTTCCCCTCTTGGGGCCCCGCCCCTCCTGCCCCTGGAGGGTCACAGTAAGTATTTACTCGAAATGTGTTCTCTTTCCCATAAAGATAGACCAAATAGGTCAATTTTTTTCCCGTTTATTTACAAATGCCGGAATATCAGTTGAAAAATTGCAATACAGCATCCAGGTATGAGAGAAAAATACACTTTCATAGGTGGAAAAGAAGGATATGGATAATCTACCCTTGGGATCACAAAATGTTGAAAAACTCTCTGCAAGCCTCTGGTTTACATTTTGTGACCGTCTGGTAGAATATCCCTCTCCTTCATATCGCCATATATATTAAAGAGTATTGTAGTATGTATATGTATTTGTTCTTTTTGCTGCAGAACTCTGCTTGAAATATGTAACGTCACTGCGAGAACTAATGACGTAACGTCAAGTTTGCGACGTCGTTTATTTATGCAGTTGTAGTATCGCAGTCGCAGTGTTGCAGCCCCAATTTAAGACATTAATCTAATATTTTAACCGTGGAATAAAAAGGAGAAATATACTAGAGAATTTATACAATATTAAAGCAGTTTAATTCTTCCTGTGAAGGACGCCTAAAGTCTCGCTGGGTATGGTATCTCCTGAAACAGTTCCCAAGGCCCGCACCTCACATAGAACGCACCACGTCCGAATTCTTCTATCGCACACTTGGCAAATCTTACTCTTTGATCCTAAATAAATCATATTAGTATCATTTACATACATGTAATTAACATTGAAAAGATGCATTCTCAAATAATGAAATGATTAACAGTATTTCTTTTATTGTTTAGAAACTTTTAAATAGTTTTTCCAATTTATGTATTACCATCGATCATATCTCCGTTAGACGTTCAAGTGCAGATTTTGGACCTGGCCGCCTTCTCTCCTGACGATACTCCCCGACTAAAGACTGGTAAAGACTCTGGTAAAAATCCAGCCTATGCATTTTCTAGCTGAGCCCCCTTCTCTGTCTGTATACGATGTATGCGTTGTCTTTTAAAAAAGTACAGTGTATAAATACGTGTATACAGAAATGTTAGAATTATGCTTTTTATTTCTACGATTCAACTTAATTCAAATTATCAGCGTTATTGAAATACGCATTATAAACGGATCGAAATTAATAAGGATAAATCTGTTCAATATCTTAGTATACATACTCATCATTTTCAGCAGAAGATTGATTAGAATCCGTTTCCAAAGTTTGCATGTCCGGGTCATACGCTTGTACAGATTTACTTATATCTACTTCTCCCATTGTTTTGTAATACAAGTAATTGAGGGCAGAAATATTGACGGTCAACCCCTCTTGCGTTGTGCGTTGCAAGCATGCTGTAATGTCATACAATGTATACTTATCTTTCCTAACCTAATATCTCCTTTGGCGCCGCCTCACTTTTGGCCTTGAGTTGAGCGTTCGCTCTTTGTAGAAGGCTTTGTATTTTGTTCCTTTGCCTTGACACGCCAAAGTCAAAGTGGTAGTTTCTGCTCCTGCTTAACGCTCAGCATAAAGGGAATGGGACGATTGGTTAGCCCGTTGTCAGTAAAATGTGGCCGGATGGAGTGTGTTGCTTGGTGTCTTCGGCGGCATGCTTCAGTAATATAGCACTATTAAAAGGGCAACCGTTCCACAATACAAGAATACACAACACGAATATACTGCTGTCTCCCAAAACAAGCACCTCGCACTTCACACACGCTACACACTGCACACATGGGAGGCCGTCCTTACATGACCCTGGCTGTTAAAAGGACGTTAAAATAATCGAACAAAAACAAAAAGGAATGTGGTCGTATACGTCATCAATTGAAGAAAACCAATTCTTTTAAAGAGAATGCTGAATATCAAATCATGAATGATGATAATATATGTAATGAAATTTAAATGAGAACTGTTTTAATGGTTTCCGTTTCAAACTATTTTTCGTTCTCCGGTAACAAACGCCCATATTTCAGAAACGTATTTTATACAGAAATTTTGCGTCACTCTCTTGACATTTTTGCACATGAAGGAGAAAGAATTTGATGGATTCAATTTACGCTAAAAAATCTGTCATTGTTGACATCTCTTTATCTCTCAGGCCTTGGCACTTCCATACAAAACTCTGACTCTATCACTTTTTTTCCAAAATCTTTGTTTCTATGATACGCTTCTAGTCTGAGAAGCAAAACATGAATGAAATACATAATGTAAGTAGATCTTATACAGGGGTAGATCCCAAAATGACGAGGGTAAAGTACCATTTGCTGTCGATTACCATAGTCACACATTCCGGTGATTGTGACGCCATCTTTTGACGTGAACTTTGTGACGTCATTATCACCGGAAGATAGCACTAACTGACGGTAAATGGTACTTTATCCACGTTGTTTTGTGATCTCAAAATCCCTGTATTAGATATGTATGGAATCTGGTTTATATTAGCAGGGATTTGACAAACAATCATATAATATTGCAATACACCATGAAATGATTTTCTGCTAAGCTCAGGCAACAATATATATTGACCACAGTGCCATTGAAGATGTTTAGTAAACACAAGAAGAAGAAAAATTCCTAAGATGGAAGAACTATTTTAACAATGATCCATAGTTAAGAAATACATTATTGGCTAATCATATAGTAATAGTGAAGAATGAATGAAATGTTAAAGTATAAAAGATACAATTTCAGCTCATATTGATGGTCAACAAATAAAAACATATTTATGAGGAGTAGAGCATACTTTAAATTCTTCAATAAAAAATGTCGGATGAAGTATACATGGAATAATATAGAACACTGAAGGAGTTGTATTCGTGAAAATTGGAATGCAAGTGTGTATCAGAGATTTAAATAAAATCCAGCTATAAATCTCTGTGTGTGCCACTCTCACTGCAAAATTGTATGTATTGTAGGGCATTGAGAATTATGAAAAATAAAAAACAATGTGATTTATTAACTTGTTTCACCTTGTTTTAATCTTGCATTTAAATGTTTGTGACCACAGGAGCTTGGCATTCTGTCAATAATAGCATAAATAGATAAAAGAAAATACCCCTATATAAAGGGTAAAACACATGCTCAGTACATTGTAGTATTTAGGCGGTATTTTATATATCTATGCTATAAACTGTACATTATTGACAGAATGTTAAGCTCCTGTGGCTGTAATACGACGAACATTGAACTGTATAAGTGCTAATTTACTTTAGAAATACAACCACACACAGTTCAATAAATGTCAATGGTTAGAAATTCATCAGATTAGAACTAAGGTTAGATCTTTATATTTTTGTGTTAGTTCAGATCGATAATTAATTATAATTATTTTCTGCAGGTAGGGCGTTAGAATTGTACCTGCTGCCCCTATTGCATGATCGTAAAAGGCGACTAAATTTAGGATCTTATCTTTTCTCTTCTTCCTAACCGACTTTATCTTTCCTAATGCCTCCCTTGGCACCGCCTCACTTTTGGCCTTGAGTTGAGCGTTCGCCCCTGTGAGGAAGGCTCTGGGTTCTGTCCCCTGGCCGAGACACACCAAAGTCTATAAAAGTGGTAGTTTCTGCTCCTGCTTAGCGTTCAGCATACAGGGAGTGGGACGACTGGTTCGCCCGTTGTCAGTATAATGTGACCGGGTGGGGTGTGTTGCTTGGTGTCTTCGGCGGCATGCTTCAGTGATATAGCACTATAAAAAGGGCAACAGTTCCACTATACAAGAAGACACAACACGAACATACCGCAGTCTCCCAGTCCACTCACCTCGCTCAACATACACGCAACACACCGCATACATGGGAGGCCGTCCTTACATGACCATAGCTGTTAATAGGACGTTAATAAATCAAACAAACAAGGCTAATTATAAGGTACATGTTCAGTGCAGCACTTTTGATACAATCGTAGTACAAGCAAAAACATATGTTTCTGGTACAAGTACTTACAATGCCGTAAAAAAAACTACGTCGTACGACAGATTGTCTAAAGGTTAAACCCAAATGTGGTAAAAAATGATTAACTGAGATAAGAGCTTAAATCACAAGTCACAACCTACAACTGCATCTGATTCACGAATATTACACATTTAATATATCGCTACACCTACTATCAGTATACATATTCACTGATCGAACGTAGACCTAACGGTACCTTATCTACATGTACGTTTACTGTACGTAACGTTACAGTACATCGGAACAATCAAAACACGCACTTCGCAATTAATTCGCTTTTTCTACCAGAAATTCGAGCTCCCCTTGCTCCCAACTCTGCCCGAAGACGTTTCAGATCCACTGACCCATATATTAAATTCGCCCCTTTCATTGTGATAAAGTACTGACTAGGTTTATCCGATAGATGTAGTCTTTTGAATTTGGTGCAGCCGAGACAGGAATGTATCGCGCGCCATCTATAAATCTGAGGCGATATTTCTCACAAACGTTCTTCATTGGTCGGTAGATTAGGTGTAATGTTTATTGACAGTTAAAGCCGCCTTCCTTGCTTGTAGTGCGCTGTATGTCTGCGTTTGTTTTCCCTTGTTTCGCGCTCAGGAAGTGACTAAAGAAATAAAGAATAATGGGAATGTTTAAACAAGTAAGTCTGTGCTTAGATTTTAATCAGATGAGTACGAAAGAATGTAAACTATGTTTCGATTTGAAAATATTTTGTTGGTTATTTTACCGTCCTTTTAACAGCTTAGTGTCATTTAAGGACAGTCTCGTCTGTATGCATGTGAATGTTGACCATAGCTGTTAATAGGACGTTAATTAATCAAACAAATAAATTGTGTGAATGTCTATAGAGACCGCAGAACCAAAGGATTTTTCAAAGATGACAAAATTAACGTTTGCCATTGTGAAGTTTTCAAGTCTGGTCATCCATCACTAATTTTGAAGATCATCACACATACCTGTTAATTATTTTTTTAAAGATCTACCATCTTCATTTTGCTTAACTTTTAATTGGGGGTGCCATCATATGTTGAATTCCACACCAAAAATTGGCCACAATTTTCATAAAATTCCAATCCTTATTTACCCCCCCCCCCCCCTGTCAGAAACAGATTTGACAGAATTTTAAAATTTCTTTACATACCAAATCTGCAACCTCCGAAATATTCACCCCTCTATGAAATCCTGTGCCCAACAGGTAATTTCCAGGAATCTTTTTTGTTTGTTTTGATTCTGCGGTCCCTAGATATACCTACTACCCAAAGTGCAGGATCGTAAAAGGCGACTAAATTTAGGGTCTTATCTTTTCTCTTCGTCGTAATTAACATTCCTCTTCCTCACGTTTTGTCTTCTATTAAGCATTCGCCCCTGGTAGGTAAGCTTTCTGTCCCCTGGCCGAGACACACCAAAGTGGTAGTTTTTGCTTCTGTTTGGCGTTCAGCACAAGGAGTAAGACGACTGGTTGGTCCGTTGTCATTATAATGTGACCGGGTGAGGTGGGTTGTTTGGTGTCTTCGACAACATGTTTCAGCGATATAGCACTATAATTGTTTGTTTGTTTGATTAATTAACTGCCTATTAACAGCTATGGTCATGTAAAAACGGCTTCCCATGAATGCAGTGTGTTGCATTTATGTTGTGCTAAGTGCGTGTTTTGGGAGACTGCGGTATATTCATGTTGTGTCTTCTGGTATAGTGGAATAGTGGAACTGTTGCCCTTTTCAAAGTGTTATATCACTGAAGCATGCCGCCTGTAGCACTATAAAAAAGGGCAACAGTTCAACTTTACAATAAGTCAACAATAGCATACTTCAGTTTCCCAAAACACGCAGCTCATACACGCTACGCACCGCATACATGGGAGGCCGTCTTTACATGACCCCGGCTGTTAAAAGGATGTTAATTAATCAAAGAATCAAAAGATGAAACATGCATAAATTTAATTTTGTATTAAAAAAGTTTCAGTCAATGTATCACATGAAAGGATACTTCATACATTTAACTATAATTGCCTGTATTCCATTGCTGACTCGGTTTGAATTTAAAATGTGTAGTAGCTGTTAGGGCACTTTATAGACTGCGACCAGGGCCCGGTTGACCAAGCTAACGACATCGTTAAACCGAGTGAAGCTGTACCATATATTACGAAATCTGATGTGAACTTTTAAAGTACGGCGACGGAGCATCTTTCCGTTGTAGGACGAAGCTTCATTAAAATGATGAATATCGATCATACATTGTTAAATTGTAATTCATATAACAAGCGATGTTCATGTGCATGAAGTATTTTGTTCCATTTTCAATTATCATTCAAACATTGACGCTGGATTAACTTTTAAAAGCCTGGGGAATAAGAACTTTGTTTGTATTATGTTTCAACTAGAACTTTTACATCAGTTAGAACATTTTTTACAGCGACCTTACGTAACAAAATTCAAACATGTCAAATGAAGTAAACAAACCATCAAGCTGTGAAACAGCAGTCTCCTGTCCACCAATAAAGAATGTGTTGTAAATTACTTCTTCGCACTGCGCGTCATATTCCGCCAGCGGTTCCTCACTTCTTCTGGCCTGCAGGCTACCTCCAGGGCATTCACCTCCTCTGTGATCTTCTTTCAAAAGTCCTGCTTCTTGGAATTGGTCAAATCTGTTGAATACCTGCCTCTTATGATGTCCAGCATCTCTATAGCCCTATAATATAATGAGTTATCTTGGGTGGTAAAGTTGGCCATGTAAAGTGAAAAACGTTGCCTGTAACAACGAGTTCGCGCTGAACATGGTATCCCGCCTCCCTCACTAGAGAGTTCCAATATATCGCGGAATATGGCAACAGTCAGGCACAGAATCACGTAAAAGTTGTTTCCAATGAAAATACCCATGGAAAATTGGATTACTTACTTAAGACGTAAAGATATTATACATTTAATGAAATTGGCTTTAAACTCTTATAATCGTACCTGAATGGAGGCGGATCCAGCCGGTGCCCGCGTCCCACTCAACATGTATACATCATTCGACTACAAATATCCGATTTATTTTCTAACCTCTACTTGATGTTAATGTATTTTGAATTTTGATAAGTAATTTAATATGGGGAAAAATGTTAGTTACACATGCATACATAGTAGGCCATCATTACATGATCCTGACTGATAATAGTACGTAAATTATAAAAATCAAACAAACAAACTTGAAGTTTGAACACATTTTAGTTTACCTTAGCCCTTTCCGTTTTCACTGATATGCTCTGAAACTATTGATTTGCTTTTGACTGCCTTTCCACATAGATAGAACCGAGTGGGATGTGTTACTTGGTATTTTCGGCGGCATGCTTCAGTAATATAGCACTATAAAAAGGACAGGAGTTCCACTATATAAGACAACACAAAAATATCTCGGTCTCCCAAGACGCGCACCACACACTTCATAAACATTGCATATATGGGAGGCCATACTTACATGACCTTGCCTGTTAAATGGACGTTAATAAAGAGCATCATCTGTCCTACCTACACTTCAAGGTAAGCTTGTACTAAAAATACCCAAATCAAATGCAAAATACTTATTTCGTAGAAAAGTGGTAGGCATATTAGTCTAACGACAATTTTCTTGTGTGCTGAACAAGTTCAAGTCACGTAACCAGGAACAATCAATATTATGAAACATGCGTTCGTGATTCACAGAATTTAATACTAAGGGTTTCTGATTCTATATTTACCCTTCGGTCGTCTTGCAAAAAACCACTAACTACTTTTAATAAACTTTGCTCTGTATAATTATCTGCCGAATGTTTAGTGTAAGGATTTTGGGGCTTCGGGATTATTACTCGATATTATTTTTAAGAGCATTAAAGAACTAACCCAAAGTCTTCATACATCTGTGACTTTGAGAGCAATATCCTAATGATAAATCGATGTAAAAGCCCTGAAGTCTGATTAAATTTTGATGAAAACACACAAAATTCGACTATAAATGTTGTATTCAGGATTAGCCCCTGGGTCAATGATCTTGTAGAATACATAGAAAAACGATAGATACTTTTGTGTCATCTTAATGCCATTTCATGTATTGATTCCTAGAAGCTTATCCTAGATAGTAATCCCTTTAATCTTATTTACTCCAATTTAAATAACTCAATACATCTGAGGATAATGCAGACCTAAGGTTTCAATATATTTGTGGTGCTTACTTTACCTTGGGATTTGCTTGTTCGTGTACTCGGCGTTATGCTTCAGTTCGATATCAATATAAAAGGTAAAGAGTTCCACTATTACAAGGAGATACAAAACGAACATACTGCAGACTCCTTAAACATGCAGACGGCCACACACCGCAACACATCCCACAGATGGGAGGCCGTCCTTGATTTTTTTCTGGCTGGTGATAGGATGTTTGTCTAGTTAACCAAAGCAAATGAACAGACATTGATCTGTCTGTGTTATAACCTCATCCCTTGGTAGTGCATGACTCAGCTTGGCAACGTGTTTCGTGTGTAATTTTCTACTTTCATCGTCCTTAATAGAGTCATTCTTGTAATCATTACTTTTGATTGAAAATGAACCGGCAGCGCTTTCATCTTGTTCCCGGCAACATTCACTTAACATAAGGGTAAAATAATGAGTCACGTGAAAAGGAATAAGCTATTTAGTAACGCTCAGTTTGGTTTTATAGACAGTAGATCTACGTTTCTTCAATTTATCAATGCCATGGATAGATGGACAGATATTTTGGATGAAGGAGCATGCGTGGATATTATATACTGTGACTTTATGAAGGCTTTCGATAAAGTACCTCATGGTCGACTAGTACATAAACTAGCAAAATATGGCATCGGTGATCAGTTTTCAACCTGGATCCAAGCCTTTCTCTCTGGTCACTCCAGAATAAAAAACACTTAAGCAAAAGTTGCTAAAACGATATTTTTTTCTTTAGCAAATAAGAAATGTGTTTAGCAAAACATGTCAAAACCAATTATTATCAAGAATTATATCTACATACAAATGTAGTATGTTAATTGCTAAAGGTTGTTAAATGAAAAATACGAAAATGATTTTTCCCATCTTTTTTATTTACCTGTGGTAAAAAGCACCTGAAAAGTTAGGTAACAGTACTAACTTTTTTTTTACTTCAAATTTAACTTCATTACAAAGAAAGATTTTTCACATTTTTTAAATTTGCCTATGTGAAAGTACACATGAAAAGTTAGGTAACGCTACTAACTAATATTGACTGCAAATTTAACTTCAGTGTCATATAATACAAGCGCAACGTGTCTTTCTAAAAATAGTTGACTGAAAACTCAATAAATTGGAGAGTACGGAGAAAATCTACTGACTGTATGATATCAGGTCTAAAGTTTGAAATTTTCACATTTAGCCATAGCGGCTAGTCCTCTTCGCTCTTTCTTTTTTGTCCATTCACTGAAGGCTCGTTCAAATGGAAATTGTTCCAAATCTGGGGATTCCAGATAAAGCCACATTAGGCTGCTCATCAAGCTCACCCGAAGTGAGTTCCGACCTTCAGTTTTTATGGCATTATATGCAGAAATGCCCCTCTCACAATTTACAGATGTGACTGGCAACACAGCACCTATAGACGACAGAACAGATAATTGCTGGTACGTGTCTCTTTGAGGATGTATGGCCTTTTCTAGAAATCCATTGATATCCTGACAGCAGAACTGTGGCTGCCTTGCAACGTTCTGTAACAGTTGCCACTCGAACATGGCATTGTCCTTGTCAATTATATTTGGACTATAGACTGCACACAGGTGTTCCACTTTTTCTGTTTAATCATCCATTGAGAGAAGAGTAGAGTTTTTTGGGCTGAGACCAGCAAATGCTCCTAATGTGTCTGAATCAGGAAAAGTAACAGAGAGCCTCTTGACTAATTCTTCAATAAATGACCTTTTGGCCTCTGCTACTTGTTCCCGATCAGTGACTTTGTCCTTAAAATCATGGCCATCATGAATGATGTAGCCAGAAGGGTCAACATGTTCAGGAATTTCTACAGCTCTTACATAAGGCCCAGGAGTTGTGAGCATACTTTGTATTGTGACAATAGCAGCATCAATGTTGGATTTGGCTATTAGATAATTGATGCTTTCTTTTTGTAGTTGCAAGGAAAGTAGACCTAAAACACCTACTACATCGGCTAGGAAATGAGTAAGTAGAAGAAATTTCATAGTTGCCATCTGCTTTGCAACACCCTGAAGAACAGCTCTTCCCTCCAACCCTCTCTCCATTGCAGCAGCTTGCAAAGCTGATATTACAGACGACAGACAGCCAGGCAACGCCTGCACACTGTCAACGAATGACAGCCACCGGGTGAAAAACACTTGCTTGATTTTCTTTGCTTTAGTGTTGTTAACTTCCTTGCTGTCTTCAAGAATCCTTTTGAATTTAGGGGAGAATTTCAAAGATTTAGCAAACTGGTTAACTGTGGATATGTACTTGGTGATGAGTGGGACACAGTTGGCTGCCTTTTCACTAACTAGCTGTAGACGATGGGCCATGCAATGGACACTGACTAAATGAGGGATGATCCTTTTGAACCTGTGAAAATGAAGACAAATCAAAATGGAGATACAAAAACATTGAATAAGAATAAAATATCTTTTACTCATTTTTTGTGTTTTATATTATTGGTTTGTGATATAAGTCCGAACTGATTTTTAGTTGAACTACTCATATATGCTTTTACCTGGAATTTGCTCAGTCTTTCAAAACTCATTGAATCATTTTAAAATCAGATTAGTTAAACATATTATTTTGTCATAAATGTTCAAGATACATACCTGGTAGCTACACCTCTATGAACATCTGTCATCACACTTGCTCCGTCTGTTGCAAGACCCACCATCTGCTCAGGAGGAAGGTTGTTCTGCTGCAAAATGGCCCATGCTGCATCAAACACACCATGAGCATCAGTTCTTGATAATTCCATGACATCAAGGAATGAACTTTTAAGTTCACCCTTGCTGTTGATGAACCTAATGAATGCTATTAAGATAGATTTATCAGCATTATCTGTAGCTTCATCTAACTCTATCCCAAAGTAAGGGTATGGACTTGTCTCCCTTTCATTCAAAACATCATCCCTCAAGATTTGTGCCATTACTTCATAAATATCATTAATGGAGTCATTGTGTTGGTATCGGTTGTCTGACTGTAGAATCTTCAGACTAGACACACCCTGCAAAATAAGACATTAAGTAAAAAACTATCAAGTCAGAAGCAATGTTTCTTTTCTATAAACTGGGTTTTTTTCTAATATTTTTTACTTTTAAGCTTTGAATTATGTCAACCTAATTTTTAGTAGAATCATATGTTTGATCATTTTTAAAACAAACAAAAAAACATGACCCATATATACTTTGGTATACATGTCAGGGACAGTACAATTATAGCTTTGAATTGGTTCATGTACTTACATTGAATACTTGTAAGTTTATCAGTCTTGTATTCTTGATTGTACCAATGGCCTCCTTTGCTTGTGTCAACACTGTTGCCATTTGAGCTATCATAGCCCCCTTTATGTTGTCAAAAGCGTTGACTCGTGCCTTCTGCAGATCTTGCCTAAGAGCTGGTACCATTTTTGCATTGTTGTGGTCAATAGATTTCTCATGTTTCACCAAATCGTCCTTCTTCGTATTTTGACATGCTTTCCCTCTGGTGAAAATGTTAGTTTTTTTAGAAGCACAGCACACTGAACATCGCAAGTTTGTGGAAGAGGTATCAATCTGCAACCATTTGAATTGTGCTAGCCAAGCAGTAATGCGACCAGATCTTCGTGATGAAGTAGTTGAAGGTTGCTGATTACCATTATCACTTGCTGTAGAATTTTGAGATTCATCAATGAAAGAAGGGGCCTGCTGTTGTTGATTTCCATCATCAAAAGTTATCTCTGGCTGCGGTTCTTCAATTGCAGGTTCAGTAGTTCTGGAGTTTGGCTTAAAAAAACTATGTATAGTTGTTTGTGCAGTTGATTCTTGTGCTGTCATTGACGTGTCGATCTTTCTTCTTTTTTTACCACTGGATGCATATTCATTCTGTAATATCAACGCAACTACATGGTTCGGGCTGTATACAGCACCTGGATCATTGTCAAAAGTTCCGTCTCTAGACCAAAGCAGTACAATTGGCTTTTGATGTTCTTTAGTGCAAATGACGGGTTCCATTTCTATACGAGGTTTTATGATACCATGCATCATAGGCCTGTGAGAGATGGGAACGTCTGGAAACACAGATACTATGTCTTCTTGGAGAACGGTAGCACATGCAAGCACATGAATCAAAGAAGACCATCTCTTGTTCTGGAAAGTCTTTCTAACCTCAAAGTCAAAAGCCTCTTCCAATGTATTCCCGTCAAAGGCGTCGTCCCCCAGTAAATAATGTAAAAGAATGTTTTTAGGTATGTGCGTTTTATTTTCACATTCCTCTAGATAAGGGTGATTGAGATACAAGTTTTGATTTTCAAACAGTTCCAAGGCAGTCTTCTCTCGTAATTTTGCTGAAAGACTTTCATCACCTACAATGTTGAATGAAATAAATGTCAAGAACAGCAACTGTGCATGATTACATGTATATGAAAAGTGAGTGAATATCCAGTAAGTGGCTGTGTGGACTATAAGTGTTTTAATTTAGACAAGGAAATATTATTTAACACTGCACGCCAAACAGTTGCTATATTTCACCATTTTTCTGACATGACAAAATGCATTGTTTACTATCAATTCAATTATGACGTAATTATTGTTATTGTATGTGTTACGGGTATTTATGCCATGTTCTGAAAATGTAGTAAAGTCCTCTGTCTAACAAAAGAAACCAAATAATTGAAAGTGATATTTGATGATGTTTAACAATAGATTTCTGGTACTGGAAAATATATCCTCTACACAAGACTCAATTCTATACATGTATTTTATGATAACAGTTATTGAATGTAACATCATTTCAGGTTGCAATCTAGCTTTGAAATTATTAAAAAAAAAATAATAAACAATAAAAAAAATAATAAATTTGCAATGATTTAATTTCACTTTATAGTTTCAAATTAAGCCTCCACTATTATATTGGTCAAATAAAATGCTCACACTCCAATCATGCCCACAACTAACTGTTCTCAACAAAGTCACGGCTGACACAATCAATTAATCAATTTAAAAAAATATTGCTTGATTGCACGTTTTCAAAATGTACGAATGTCTGACAGCCGGAAGTGAACCGATTTGTTGTTGCGCAGTTACCGGACGCGCAGAAAATAACCAGATAAAACAGAACGGTAACAAATATTTCCGGACAAAAAATAACGTCATGGTTAAAAATGACGCTTTTGTACTTATTAACACAATCAACAAACAGGAACAATCTATTACACGTGATGTTTCATTCATTAATCTGCTCATAATATATTTTTAAAACCCAAAATTGACATGACATGGGCATGTTTCACGGCCGACCTAAATGTAGGCCATCAACACGGGCCCCTAAACATTATAATATGTTCTTGATTGATACAGAATAATATTATACATACCATGGATGCTTAAAGAAATGGCATTGAATAAACAATTACCATTGCCAGTGGTTTTCAGTGCCTTGTATGCCCCTGGCACCGGCAAAACACTCGGAATAAGGATGTTTCCGAATTCGTCGTCTGCCATTTCATCCAAGTCATTTAAACGCTTCCCGGAAGGTGTCTAACAAACGCTCAAATGATTCGGATACATTTTGTGCACTTCCGCTTTGAAACTCTATCCCCAACATCACATGTTTATCTTTCGACGCTGTATTACGTGAGTTTTATTACACAGATATTTAGAATGGAATTGCTATTTTTCAAATTACGTGATTCAATTAAAAGATGAGGGTGTTAGAGTTTGTACTTCGGTATAAAAACGCTTTCGCAAAAGATGCGAAAAGAAGTAATTTCATTTTCGTAATTAGTGATTACCATTAGCAAAATGCGCAAAATGCGATCGATAGCGTGAGCAGAGTTTCTGTTTGGAAGAAAACGAGTTGTAGTGAATGGCAAAACGTAGGAGTGGAATCCAGTTTTAAGCGGGATACCACAAGGATCTGTGTTTGGACCACTTTTCTTTGTTCTCTATAAAAATGATATGCCCATTGTAACAAGTACCGGGACAGACACCTATCTGTATGCGGATGATACGAAAGCTTTTAGATCAATAAAAAATGAAGAGGATTGTAAACTATTACATTATATATATGCATTAAGCCAATAGTCAGATATATGGAAACTCTGCTTCCACCAAGACAAACGTGAAATGATGCGATTGGGATATTCAAATACAACTAAATATGGATGCAGACTGAAGGAAAATGCCCAATTTTTTTAAAATTTGTTGACTCGGAGAAGGATATTCGTGTCACCATATATGATAAACTTACCTTTGACAAACATATGTGAAAAGGTCAACGAAGCAAATTCAATCATGGGAGTATTGCGGAGGACAATGGAATATATTGACCAGAACAGTGTTTAACTTTTATACACGGTATTATTTAGGCCTCATATTGAATATGCTGTTCATGTCTGGTGTCCGTATTTGAGAAAGCATGTAACAACAATAGAAAATCAGTGGGTTTTTTGGTCGAATCTACAGCCGAACTTCGGCTGTTTCCCCTAGCCAAAAAATGCCTTATTTTCCCAATTTTGAAGTCAAATTTCCCAATAAAAACTGATCAAATTCAGAGCTTTAATAAAATTCAGTGACTTTTGTGTTGATGATTTGTAAGATTTTCATTCTTAAAATGTTGAAATATAGTCTTCATTACTTAAACAAATAATTTGGGATTAGAAACAATTTTTATTTCACAAAATGAAAACAAAATCGAAATGAGCATAAACTAGGTCACTAGGTGCACCTTCAGTTCAGAGACGTTTTACAGACATTCATGCTGATAAAAATAATAGTTAACTGCTTTTAAGTTATATAACAATGTTTCTAGAGTTAACTTACATTTTTAGTCGTCTAATTATTATTTTTTTCGACATAATCAAGGAGTTTTTCTGTGTAAAACGATCTCTGTTCAAGGTAGGAAGTAGCACTTGAGATCCAATAATGGAGCCGGAATCCGGTTTCCGGAATTTAGAAAAAATGTAATAATGAAACGAAATTTTTTTTTTTTAAATACAAATAGTGCTGAAAATTAATTGTTTTATTTTTCTTCTAATTATAGAAGGAAAATATATTGTGAAATAGCATCAGAAATGTTTAAGAAATAATTCTAAAGTTTTTGATTTTCAATTTTCTAGTTTTTTTATTTTCAATTTTCTAGTAAGTACAGTACTGCGATAAAAATGTGGTATTTTTTGGGGGCAATGGAATTTAATTTTGGGTAATTGCAAGGTAATTATTGGGCTCTACTTGCCCGGGGCAAGTAGTTTTGAAATTTTTTTACACCCCCGAAATTTTTCCCAATTTCTTCCAAATTCCGAGTTATTTTCACAATTGAAAAGACATGGGCTGTTGAAAATAGTAAGTGAAAAAAACACTGGAAATGTTCAACGTCGAGTAACAAAGCAAGTGCCAGGTCTCTCAACTTTGTCATATACAGAACGTTTGCGTACAGGCGGTCACGTGGGGATGTGATCGAAATGTGGAAAATACGATAAAGAAGTCGCAGATTTGTTTTCAATCAACCAGGGATCAAGTACCCGCGGACATGATTTGAAAGTGTACAAAGAACATTCAAGGCTGTGCTTGAGAAAACACTCGATTACCCAAAGAGTTGTGAATGCATGGAACAGTCTCTCATCAAATGTTGTTCACTCTAGGACAGTTAAGCAATTTGAACTTGATTCACATTGAAAAAATCAGCCACAAAAGTATTTATACACTGAACAAGAGGCCCATGGGCCTTAACGGTCACCTGAGTTAGAATATATAATGAAACACATAATGAAACAAATTAAAGACATATAAACACTATATGCTGGGCCTTGAAGTTGGTCAGTGATTTATAATTTGACTTTTTAGACTACGAAGAGTATTTGCTTCCATCAAACCTTTGAACTTAGTATTGTTTGAAATTTTCATCATTTTGACCCTGTTTGGTCCCCCAAGGGGTCATCGAAGACATTGATGTTAAAACGCTATATCTTAGGCTAATTTGCCCTGCAGGTAGGGCGTTAGAATTGTACCTGCTGCCCCTATTGCATTATCGTAAAAGGCGACTAAATTTAGGATCTTATCTTTTTTCCTAATGCCTCCCTTGGCACCGCCTCACTTTTGGCCTGGAGTTGAGCGTTCGCCCCTGTGAGGAAGGCTCTGGGTTCTGTCCCCTGGCCGAGACACACCGAAGTCTATAAAAGTGGTAGTTTCTGATCCTGCTTAGCGCTCAGCATACAGGGAGCAGGACGACTGGTTCGCCCATTGTCAGTATAATGTGACCGGGTGGGGTGTGTTGCTTGGTGTCTTCGGCGGCATGCGTCAGTGATATAGCACTATAAAAAGGGCAACAGTTCCCACTATACAAGAAGACACAACATGAATATACCGCAGTCTCCCAAAAAACGCATCCCGCACAACATACACGCAACGCACCGCATACATGGGAGGCCGTCCTTACATGACCATAGCTGTTAATAGGACGTTAATTAATCAAACAAACAAACAAATCTTAGGCTAATAATTCTAACCAAGTTTGACTCATTTCCTATGAAAATTGATAAAAAAATGCTCATTAATGTGTTTTTCCTATATGAACTATAGTAAACTTGACCCCCTCTTGAAGGGGAAACTTGAGACCCCAGGGTTATATAATTCACAATTTTTATAAAACACCTTAAGACCTTTCTATCTATAATTATTTGATTCTATTATTTCCAGAATTTTAGAAGAATATTTTTGAAGTTTTAGCCTATTTGACCCTTTTTTAGCCCCACCCCTCTACCCCCAGGGGGTCGACCAGGACCAATATTGATATGATATTAAAATGCTATCTCAGGCTAATAATTATAACCAAGTTTGACTCATTTCCTATGAAACTTGAGCAAAAAATGTTCATTAATGTGTTTTTCCTATATAAACTATAGTAAACTTGACCCCCTCCCGAAGGGGAAACATGAGACCCCAGGGTCATATAATTTACAATTTTTATAAAACACGCTTTAAGACCTTTTCATCTATAAAGTGTATTTGATTATACCATTTCAGAATTTTAGAAGAATATTTTTGAACTTTTAACCTATTTGACACTTTTTGGCCCCGCCCCTCTGCCCCAAGGGGGCCGGCCTGGACCAATATGGATATGATGTTAAAATGCTATCTCAGGCTAATAATTCTAACCAAGTTTGACTCGTTTCCAATGAAAATTGAGCAAAAAATGCTCATAAATGTGTTTTCCCTATATAAACTACAGTAAACTAACCCCCTCCCCAGGGGGAAACTTAGAGACCCCAGGGTCATATAATTCACAATTTTTGTAAAGGACTTTAAGACCTTTCTATCTATGAAAAGAATTTGATTCTACCATTTCCAGAATTTCAAAAGAAGATTTTTGAAGTTTTAGCCTATTTAACCCCGCCCCTAAGGCCCCTGGGGGTCAGTCATAGAAAATTTGTTAATAGGATTTAATGGCCATCTCATTATGACAATTCTGACAACATTTGACTCATTTTCTATTACAAATGACCAAATAATGCTCAAAAATGTGTTTTCCCTCTATAAACTATTGTAAACTTAACCCCCTCCCCAGGGGAAAAATAGAGACCCCAGGGTCATATAATTCACAATTTTTGTAAAGGACCTTAAGACCTTTCTATCTATGAAGAGTATTTGATTCTACCACATCTGTGAGTAGAGAAGAAGATTTTTGAAATTTTACTCAATTTTACCCCTTTTGGCCCCACCCACAGCCCCCTGGGGGGTGGGGACCATATAATTCACAATTTTGATTGGCCTTATGCCTTAGAAGGTTTGTGCAAAATTTCATTGCAATTGCTTTCGCAGTTTTAGAGAAGAAGTCGAAAATGTAAATTGTTTACGGACATACGACGCACGACGACGACGGACAAAAGACGATCAGAATAGGTCACTTGAGACACCTAAAAATAAATCCGTAAATTTCTGAGAACTGACTATTATGGGATTATAAAAACTCCTGTACATGTTAACATGTATGTTGTCAGAATAAATATATGTATCTATGTATAAACATGACGTCCATTTAAGCATTGAACATATCGGCTATGAATACCAATTGAAAGACGTCCAATGCTTAGATTTATATTTGGCTACA